>NW_024043981.1:0-14455 GCF_014851395.1 Micropterus salmoides
CATAAGGTGGCCATCATTCTGTCTGGGATTTGATCTCACATATGCTTCCAAGTATTATGTCATGGACTGCTTACCTTAGACTTTTTCTGCACTGATGAATGCAAACAAGTGCCATCTACATACTAAGTTCTAAAATGTTTTGGGAATAAAACACATCACTCATTACTTGGGCAAAAGTAAACATAAAAATGTCAGCATACAGAATATGATTGCAGGTAGTGTAATGAAAAGGTAAAAGTAGGCTATTATAGGAATATAGCTACAACATTTAGCCTACTAAATTTTGCAGCTAGGCATATAGCCATGGGGGGGGTAATTACAAAGCATAGTTATTTAAGTGTGACTTAAGTGCATAGGTTCACCACGCAGCCATATTATCCTGAATAACTTGTGTCCTCTAGGCTACTGTAATTTAAATTTCTTCTGGGATAGAGGATGTCTCTTCCATACATATATATATATACCACACATTAGATATTTAACGGCAGCAGGCCAACTGCTCTGCCACTTAACATCATAATGGCAAAACCCAACACAATGGTAGATCTACGGTATTAGTGTAATGTCGGTTCACACACAGGATTATCGCTGTGGTAAGAGATGCACAGATTAAAGTTTTCCTGGCTGATTCCAGAAGTCTGACCTGCCGATTCTAATTGTAGCCGATTCCGATTTTATTTCTTTGTAAGATCTATAACTGACAGCATACACAACATTTTTGAACTATTTATGGAAAATCTATTTTCCCCATCAGCACCAGTATAATGTTAGCTATTCTCACTGGTCTCAATTGTATTGCCATAATGAAACACGATTATAAATAACATTTCTCTGGAAGGAGCTGAAAATAAATTCCACAAAATTTTAATTCTACTTAATTCTCCAATTTATTTTTGTATTTAATCACAACTACAGTAATCTGCTCACTTTGCTTTCCCATCAGACACACAAGCACACACCTACACCTGTCGTCTCTCTCTGTCTGCTCTGATTTTATTTGTCAGCAGTTTTATTTAAAAGAACTCTGTTTGGGTTTTCCGCTATTCCGTTTCACAGCAGCAGATGAGCCGCGTGTGGAGACTTGTTGTTATTACAGAGACCACCGTGGTATGACTGACATCATCACCGACAGCTGTGTTAACTCTTTACCTGCCCCCTGCTTTACAACATCCACAGCGTCTCTTTCTGTGTGTTTCTCTGCAGAAGTAAATAGTGAGCGTTGCGTCTTCTTCACTCTCGTGAATAACTTCCAACACCTAGGACATGTTTGGCCTGTGTGTGGATGTGACATGAGGTTACTGTCTGTGCACACATGTGAACACGCGCAGAGCAGCGTGTTTGTAACGTTAAACGTGACAGCAGAAAATTGGATAGCCTGTTTGACACTGCTGGACCCGGTCACTGGTCAGAGCCCAGTAAGCGAAAATAAAACGCCTATTTCAGTCCCCAGCTGATTAATCTGCACATCTCTAGCTGTAGAAGAAGAGTTACAGTCCAATAAGCCTTTAAATAAGATACCAAATATCTAGGTAATGTTATAATAACAGCTAGGTAATGTTATAGTAATAACAAGTGGGCAATGCCTCCGTGCCAACAGGAAGTGCCCCGTGCTTTGAAGTAACTTTTACTAGGGCCAAAACAGCAGCTGTAACATAGTGGCGCTGGAACATTTTCGCTTAGGTGCTGCAGAGTAGAAATGCCCGCATACAAAAGTTATGCAATTACAGCAATGTATTGCTTTTTGCAGTAATGCAGTTATATAACCATAACTAAAAATAAATGGTAATATTTTACCCTTTACAATCTGAGTAAGGCACCTTACAACTCATTTAACCCGAAGTTAAGTGATTTTTTTACACCTAGAAATTTTTGGCACCAGAAAACAAATCCATGAGTAAAAGTAACATATTTCCTGTTGCAGGAATCTGATGGTCGAGATTGAAGGCAGAGTGCAAAGTACAGGAAGCTCGGCTCCTCTTAACAAGATGGTATCTCCCCATCATGCATAGCCTAAATATATTTCTATCGGCTATAGGTGTGTTTGTGCTTTAACTAATTACTTTCATAATTAGAGAGGCTGCTGTCAGTTCACCCTGACCGATCCTGTCAGGTGTCGGGAGATTCAATCAATGACGTTATGTGGCTCTACCTTGTGCGTAAATGCGCACAGCGTCTTCTTAATGGGGAGACGATCAGGGGCGTTTCCAGGCTCTTGAAACATTGGGGGCTTTGCCCAGCCCCGTTTTCACAATTTGGGCTTTAAACACTTAATATCCTGTATTCTGGTGAACTTTTCTGCACCAATTTATTGAGGAAATGTCTTTATTTATATAAAGGAAACACAAAATTCAGTGACAGGTGACGATTCAAAATACAAAAACTATAGTGTAATATGCTGTTATCAGGCATTCTGTATTGCCGTCAGATATGTGTCTCCTGTAAATTCTCATTTAATTGATCCCTGCTGAGTCTACATACATGCCTACATGCAGGCCTGAAGTAGCATGTGGCACCTTTTCACTTCAGTGTCAAATTAGCTTAATTAATTTTAATTCACTTATAACTCCTGGACTTTAAGTGCTCCTATGTTTCAGCAGGTTTTCTGCTTATGCTCAAAACTTTCTGCACATCAGAATCTCTCCCAAATTTCACATTTGCAGAATAATATTTTGAGACAAAAGTCGTAATATTACAAGAATAAAATCGTTACCTGATGAGAATGAAGTCATGCCCTGCGTTATTGCTCTGCTGATATGGTAGTAGGCTACCCCCTTTAGACCATCTGACAGACACAGAGCCCGTCTGGAACTGTACTGGATGAGACGAGCGGCAGTGGTGGTTCTAGAACCAATTTTATTAAGGGGGCCAGGCTGGGGCCAATTGTTTTGTCAGAGGGGCACTTCAATCCGGGACAAAAGAGGGAAAGGCAATGTTTTCAAAATGTCTTATGTATTAATAATGTAATGTTTTAGTGTGTTTCAGTAACTTACAGTTATTTGTTTCAGTAACAGGATCTTTTCAGTAACTCAATTATAGTTTTATTAAATTACATTATACAAAAAACAACATTCCTGTTAACTTTAGCTCACGTTACAGGACATTGTTTGATGCAACACTTCTTTGTAAGGCTTAATGAACAGTAGAAGCTCTAGTGTACGAGACTTCTGGATCCCAGTTTGTATTTGTATCCCACATAACTTTGCTAGGAAACAACTTCTCCATATTCACCCCTAATTGCAGAATGATGGAGACACCGATGCACAAGTATAAATGAATCGGTACATGTGCAGCCTACGACGTAGCTACGCACATAGACCCTTTGCAGGAGCATAAATCAAGCTTAATGCAACATCAAACTGGGATGCCGGAGTGGAAATTAGGGATGGGTGCTGGTAGGACAAATAGTCTTTCAAGTTGAATATTGCCGTAAAACTTCAATTAATAGCCCGGGCAGCTTAAATCACTGAACTCACCCTGCCTCTATCTGGGACAGGCTTCTTTTTGGGACAGGCCTTTAATTAATTTATCATGCCGGTATATTATATAAATAATACTTTGGTGCTCATTGTTTTTTGTAAAATAAACTAAACGATTGAATTGTAGAATCTAAACAATCTAAGGATGTGTAGCATGTCCTATTGACAAAGGTTTAAAATTTATATTGGTATGCACAATCTAAGCAGCTTGGAAGCAGCTCAAGTTGGCGACCCAGTGTGCTTTAAGAGGGTTTATCCATCTAAAGAACTTCTATAAAAAGCAGACAAGGCCTCAAAGATTGAGACCTGCATTTATTTGTCAAAATGTGCAGCCACATCAAGCCAGTAAAAGGGACAGGCATCTAATTAGGACTAGGCTTTAATTGAAGTTTTACAGTATTACAGTTAGTGTCTCTATAAAATGACGGGAAGCAAATGTCTCATTTCATGAAATGCCTGTTGCTTCCCTCCTCGACTCGCAATCTCAGGTAGACGCAGGAGAGGATGCTATGGAAATCATCTAGGTACAAACTTTTTAATACATATTTTATAAAAGAGTGTTGAAACATTTTTTCAGACTTTACGAGTTTGTGAGTTTTGACATAGCCAACTCTTTAAATTCAATACAAATTCAATGAAATTGGCGGTAGCCTTTGTTATTTTGTGACTAATGAATATGGACCGTACCCTGTAAGATCAACACATTTAGAATTAACTCATATGACATTTATCATGTTCAATACGGATATTTATACACTCACATAATATAATATTTGAGTCCAAAAGTCATTGAATGTACACAGAGGTAAAAGAGATGCTGTAACTGAGAATGAGAAAGGCCCCAGACTCCACTGAGGTGAGCGACAATTAGAGCTGATCAGCAACAGCCGTGTCACCAGCACAACAGGCCTTTTAAACCCCACATGTGGCACAGGTGGCATTTTCACTTAGAGACTGGAACAATGGGAGCTCTGCGGGCCTTGCTTGTTTGCGTGCTGACTGTGTGGTTTACCAAAGGTTTATTTTTTATATTTTTCCTCTTAAAGCATAGGCTGTGTTTTCAAACTGGTAGTGTTGTAGCCTACAGCAAATGTAAAAGTAAGGTTACTCTTTCAGAAATCTTGTGGCTACGAGCGTAAGCTATGCCTTCCCATTAGTTCTGAAAATTCCTGAAATGTCATTCAGCTGTAACAAAGTGCTGGTGATAACGGCACGTGTGCTGTCCTATAGGCTCTGGTTTGCCAGTTGGAGGCACAACAGAAATCAGGATGATGAGCTGCAGAGAGTGAGAGGTAAGAACACTTGTGGTGACTAAAATGTTTCAGAGCTATATACTGACACTAACTTACTTTTTAATGTCTTCTGTACAGAGTTTTTGTTGCAACAAGATGCTGATGGAGGTGAGTAGATTCTGTCTCATGCTTGTAGGGTTTAATAAACCTGCTACTGGGATTTCACAGTAAAAACTACACAACAAGATCTACAACAGTTGATGATCAGCCTAAGCCTACTTCATAATTCAAAATCATGTAAACTATATTTTGGCTAGATGGCCTACTAGCCTATAGCATGATGCAGTAAGAACTTAATACGCTGCTTGTGTTGTCAGACTATAACACGACGGGCCTCACCAATGTGACGAACACGACGGGCCTCACCAATGTGACGGCCACGACCCCAGCGCCGTCTCCGGCCACGACGGGCCTCACCAATGTGACGGCCACGACCCCAGCGCCGTCTCCGGCCACGACGGCCTCACCAATGTGACGGCCACGACCCCAGCGCCGTCTCCGGCCACGACGGGCCTCACCATGTGACGGCCACGACCCCAGCGCCGTCTCCGGCCACGACGGGCCTCACCAATGTGACGGCCACGACCCCAGCGCCGTCTCCGGCCACGACGGGCCCACCAATGTGACGGCCACGACCCCAGCGCCGTCTCCGGCCACGACGGGCCTCACCAATGTGACGGCCACGACCCCAGCCCTCGGCCACGACCTCCTCACCAATGTGACGGCCACGACCCCAGCGCCGTCTCCGGCCACGACGGGCCTCACCAATGTGACGGCCACGACCCCAGCGCCGTCTCCGGCCACGACGGCCTCACCATGTGACGGCCACGACCCCAGCGCCGTCTCCGGCCACGACGGGCCCACCAATGTGACGGCCACGACCCCAGCGCCGTCCCGGCCACGACCCCAGCGCCGTCTCCGCCACGACCCCAGCGCCGTCTCCGGCCACGACCCCAGCGCCGTCTCCGGCCACGACCCCAGCGCCGTCTCCGGCCACGACCCCAGCGCCGTCTCCGGCCACGACCCCCGCCGTCTCCGGCCACGACCCCAGCCCGTCTCCGGCCACGACCCCAGCGCCGTCTCCGGCCACGACCCCAGCGCCGTCTCCGGCCACGACCCAACCCTGATTGTGTCTCGCATGGTCACATTAGGAGGCAATTAAAGTTTGGGACTTGGTGGACCATATGCAAGACTTCTTTGACTGTCTTTCTGCATGTACCCTCCCTGTTGTCTCTGCTTTAAATAAAACTTGACTTGAGATCTTTCAGAAAAGGGCACTTTAAACTGACGTTACTTGATTTCTTACAAATCCCTGTAGGCCTATCGCATCTCATTCAGAACTTGAATGTGTTGTCAATCAGGAGCATTCAGAGTTCACACAACTGCATCAATTCAACTCAGTAGCTGCTGCCAGGATGGCCTAATCTTTTCAGTAGATTAACCTGATTGTCCACATAAATTTTGGACTTGCAAGGCTGTAGACCCTTGTATGTAAAATCAGACATGGCTGTCAAATCAGCTATTAATAGCCGATCTTGAGTAAAATGGCTACGCCCCCGTTAGTGCAAGTATAAATTGCATCAGTGCTGGTTTTGTACACCCAACTCAAATGGTTGGGCCACAAATTTCCTGCCTATTTAGTCCAAAGACAAAATGTTGTGGGGTTACGTTGCTGAGGCTGGGTTGGAGAAACTGGCTAGCTTTACTGAGTGATGCTGCGTTCCATTTACCTCAGAGCTGGGATTGATGGCGTTCCAGTTAACAAGTTGGAAAACCTCACTCGGCCAGCTGTTTACAACTAGCCAGGTTAGCTGTTTTGTTTGTTCTGTTGGACAGCACTTTATGTACGAACATTTGAGTCCCAAGTACACAGAAGTGCTAATAAACTACAGCTTTCACTAACTGATACCCTGACAGCAATCTTGTATCACAAAGTCGGGGTAGTGCGGTTGTCCCGACTTTCCGAGTCTGAAATCCGACTTCAGGGGGCGATCCAGTTGAAAGTTCCAACTGTCAAAACATGTAAAATGGAACGCACCATGACACATGGTTTGTGTGTTGTGCATTTTAGGCAAAGTCTTAATGCTGAAACACATGAAATTTGGGACAATTTTCTTTTGCATTTAGGTCTTAACCACATTAGACCAAAACGCTACGCGTAGAGCGGTCACAACTGGACAAGATTGTCCCAGAGGCACAAATAGGCTTTTCCTTGAAAATTTTGTTTCAGATTTGAGACGTTATTCTCTTTTGCACAGATAGCCTATAGCAAAAAAATTTGACAATTTAATCTTTTTGGAACCATTCCACACATTTATGGACTGATGGGGTTCATCCCAGCAGATCAGGAAGCCGTATGTTGGTTAGTAATATCCAGCACGCTGTACAATGCGCCCCATGTGTCTGACTATTTACACCACACACCCCCTCCACAGAAGCTGCTACTTTATGTCCACTGCACAGACCTGCACTGTTTCCATCAGTGGCTCCCCCTGCCAGTCACCCCTCTTTGATTTGTATGTAAGTATAAACATGCATCACTCTCATATTCCCATAGTAACGATATCTGTTCGGCCACCTAAATCAAAAGTGAACAGAAGAACAGCTGTGCCTAACAACTTAAAGACTAATACAACTGCTCCCAAAAGAAATAATAGCATGAAAATTAAGTGTGGGCTATTAAATGTCAGATCCCTCTCTTCAAAAGCTGAACCGGTTAATGAACTAATATCAAATCATAATATGGATTTGTTCTGTTTGACTGGGACATGATGATGTGTAAGCCTCAATGAATCCACTCCTCCCAGTCATAGTAATCCGCACATACCTCGAGGCACTGGCCGAGGAGGTGGAGTATCAGCTCATTTTCATTCAGACCTTTTAGTCAAGTCAAAACCCAAACTAAGTTCTGGCTCTTTGAAAGCCTTTTCTCGGTATTTCAAACCCGACCTGGACAACTATGCAGCAGATTTTATTTGTTATAGTGTACCGTGTTCCCGGTCCTTACTCCCAGTTTTTATCAGAATTTGCAGAATTTTTATCTGACTTAGTCCTTAAAACAGATAACGTAATGATAGTAGGGGATTTTAATATCATGTGGACGTCAAGAATGAGAGCCTCAGCACTGCATTTAGTTCACGGCTTAATTGGTTGGCTTCTGTCAAAGCGTTCATAAACCCACACACTGTTTCAACCATACCCTTTACCTAGTATTAACATATGGTATTGAAATTGAAAACTTGGTGGTCTTTCCTCATAATCCCATTTTATCTGACCACTATCTATTATCTTTTGAGTTCCAATTGTTGGACTTCAAGCCACCAAGCAAATATTCCAATACTAGATCCCATCTGACGGTGTTGTAGTTAAGTTTAAGGATTCAAATGCATCAGTGTGTAACTCATTCCGTGTTTCATAATACCTCCTATAGACTCCTATGCTAACGTCCATCCCTCACAAATCTATGGTACAACAGTCAAACACGCAAGTTAAAGAGAGCATCACAGAAACTTGAGAGGAAACGGCGTCTTACACATCATGAAGATTCTCATTCAATGTGGCAGGATAGTGTGAAAATGTATAGGAAGGCCCTCCGCAGCGCCAGAACAGCCTATTACTCAAAATGAATAGAGGAAATAATAATTATAATCTTTATTTGTAGAGCACTTTGTGTTTATGTGTAATGAGATCAGAAAAATAGCGTGTTCTCGCATCCTTAATGTTATGTAGTTGGTTAATAAATCCTTCAGACTGAGGTAATGGACTTGGAGACTGGATTTTCCATCTGCGCTCTGCTTTCCTGCATTCCTTTTTGGGCTGCGAATGCTGTCTTTTATCCAGGGTTGCTTACTAGCTTTAGACGTAGGCCTAACCTTAGAGGAGCAGTAATATTTAGTGACAACAAGCAGATATGATTGAAGAGATCAACTAGATTGTTGGTGTTGGAATCAGACAGGTGTTGGCTTTGGCTCTGAAAGAATGTGCAAACGTTTAAACACTTTGTTCATTAAAGCTGATATTGTACAACTGTATACTAACAAATACAACAAAATTCAAGAAAAGACACTTTGGCTATTTAGTTGACTTTGACCTGACCAAGCAGTTCTTCCCTCCTATGTTTTATGAGAGCAGCTTCTCCCCTATGAGTAAAAAGCCTACCAACTGTACTGCACCAAACAATGCGCTTAAAAAAACGTGACTCTTGCTGTTTACATGAATAAATGCACAATATTATAGAGCATGCAATCAACTGCTGTTGCTAACGCATTTGTCTCGGTCCAGGTGTATTATTTATTTTCATCTATGTCACCCTGGTATAACGTTAGTGCTGCATTATGCTACTGATCCGACCGTTCTGAAAGATCTATAGCCACTCTTACTTCCGGGTCACCTGGCTCACCGGTCTCTTTTCTTAACTATCTTCAAACGGAAAATGAAAATAGGAATTTCATAAACCAAATCGGACCATTATTTGAATTTGGTTTAGTTGTTTTTGGATTTAGAAACCAAAATGGGAGAACGTGTCTTTTTTTTTTTCGTTTTAGTTTTTGGTTTGAAACGACAAACGAAAAAAAGGTGGTTTATTCGTTTTGTGGTTCAAACGAAAAAACAAACTATCAGAACGTACACGGACCAAATAATTTAGAGAGACTTGAGCGTTTTCGTTTTTTGGGAATGTTTTATTAACATGGAGAGAACATATTAGATATGGTGTCAAAAGGTAGGCTATAATGTCATGAGGTGGAAGTATACGGTTCAGTAATCTGTATTAGCAGACCTGGATGTTATACAAGCTTGGGCTTTAAGAGTGAGTTTAGAAGCGGTTAGGACCTCCCCTGTATGTGCTCTCCAGTTGAAGCAGGTGAAATGCCACTGTGGTTGAGACGCAGGAGTATGATAAAGTTTGGCGCAAATGTGGTGTGGCCTATTAGACCTGTCGGGAATTAGAAACACCATGGTAGATTTGGAATTACGTAAGATTAAATGCAATAATAAAACTGCTGATTTAACTATGTATATTATAGCTATAGGGACAGTAAGGAAAGTATTCAGATTTTTACAGATGGTCAAAGGACATGCAAACAGATGCACAGAGTCTGCAGTTGTTGTTCTTTTATCAAGTAGAACATCTGAAAATCTGAGTGTTTACAGTTGAACTGTTGGCAATATTGATGACTTTGGAATGGATAGAACAAATTAGTTTAAGGAAATATTAATATGTAGTGACTCTGCAGCCAGAAGTCACCTGGACCTGCTGTATGAAGTCCCCGGTGAAAAAGTTGTACTTTTTCTTGATGCACTTATCACATTTTAATTGTACCATACTAAGTGTATATTAAATGTGTTATTTTGGAACAACTTAAAGTATGTTAAGTGTTCTTTTAGAATACTTAAACTCAACTTTAAAAATTGCAATATATTTTAATATACTTAGCTGTGTTAAAATGGAACAACTTTAAATAAATTACTCTAATTTAATATATTTTTAAACTTTTGTGCTAACAGCTTAAATATGTTTGAACATTATTATTAACATTTCTGATTATTAGTTTCTTACTAGTATACTCCAAGAGCCGCTATCAATATACTACAAAGCTGCTTTATGAAACCATTCAGTAAGACAATAATTCATTATTAATGCATTAAAAATACCTTGCTGAATGCCCATATAGCATAATAATATCAGTAAAAAAATGTATTTTAAACACACACAGACACAACTAGAAAACTTAATCTTCTGTACATTACAAAAATAAATTCCTGGACAATAAAAGGTACAGCAGACCAAACACGTTCAAATAATAAAATGAAATGACCAGTATTACTTAACAAGTTGCAAACTATTGGTAAAGGGCATTCATTATTTACAAAAAGTGACTGCTCCTGGGTCACAGTGCAAGTCAACAGAACAGGTTGTCATTTTCTTACATTAGTACTTTGAACCTTCCCCCTACTGTCAGGAGCACTCATCATTTAATATAAATTTAATTAAACTGGACTCAGACTTTTTCTACCGAATCATGAACCGCTAAACTCGTGCGCACAGATTGTAAAAAAGGCGAATTTTACAGTATTTTATCCAATAATGGCTTTGATACTGACCTGACAGCATTGATTGCCTGTTTAATGTCAAAAAAATGATACTGTAACCATTATAACGTTAGGCAGTGCTGGCAGAGGAGAGGCATAATTTATTGACCACACAAGATAAGATTAATTCACACTTTATTTATTTTGGCATATGACAATCGGTGATCGTATGAAACATATTTCGATTCAATTTGAGAATTTATTTCCACACGGTAGCTAAGAAATAAGTCCTGCAGCTAATTGGCTGGTTCGTGCAAGATTGATTGATTGCTGCGTGTGCAGACGCCTGCTGCACGCGTGGGTTTGTGTTCCAGTTCCATTGCCTCTGACGCGTGATCGGCGCTGGTTGTAAATTTAATTGCTGTGATCGTAATGAATGTTCAATTATTTTTATACCCCTGGACAATGAAATGATGAATGTCTTTATATGTTGTATGTATTGCTGACGTTCTCAATAAAGTCAATAAGGGAAATTTGTGGCTGCCTGCCTTTTGTGTTTAAATTCAAATTCCTTTGATGTGACGCTGCTTTGATGTGAATCAATACACGTGATGTCATATAGTCCTGACTATATAAAGTGTGCTGGTAACTACATTCTACATTCAGTTTTCACTCTTGACAAGGGACTTCCAGACCACAGTCAGAAACCATAGTGAGGTAGACAGTAGTGAAAACATTAAGCAAGATACAATTTCCACGAAAATTACTTACTCTACACATTACTAACACTTTACAGTAAGTTTCAATAACGGAAGAAAAGCAGAGCTTTGTGAACAGAACATACCAAATGGACCAAACCGGTTTCCAGATGGACAACACTATCACACCTCTTCTGCCCATCGTAATAAAACATTTCGCAAGAATGTCTACAGCACAGTGGAACATGTTAGCTGAAGGGACTTTGGACTCAGCCACACTACAGTGGCTGATGGGATACTCTCTGTGGACATCTTGACGAATATGACAGTGTTTCAGGAGCACATGCAAAAGAGTGCATCTCAGGCTGCTGTGAGTACAGTTTTGGAGAACTTCAACACTCAATTCAGAGACTCCCTCCCTGGTAGCATTGCTTGTGCTTTTCAAGTCCCACAGACAAATGTGAGAGTGCAGAAAATATGTATGCTCCACACAAAAGCTCTGAATCTCCAGAAGATTATGGAAATGAAGGAACCAGAGAGACGTGAACTGCCTCGGAGCGTAAAATCCGAGATCTCCATCCCCTCAGTGATTGAAGCTGTGACTGACATCCTTGCCAAATGGTCCAGTAAGACACGACCTTACAGAAGAGGCTGAAAATGCTGTCCTTTCTCCCAGAACCTCTCTGGAAGCTCTAATGTAGCATCTGACATTGTCAAAACTGTATTAGATGACCTGCATTCTCAGGACTTGGGAGATGTAGCTAGCAGCAGTGACAAAAGATGCTCACCAAGACCTCATTTTAATATAGGGTTATTTTGATAAAGTGAGAGACTTTCTTGTCTCACAGGCCGCACCTTCACAAGGTACCGCCAGTGCCGACCAAGCAGTTTGCAAACGCAGCTTTTTCAAGTTTGCTAAAAAACAGTTTGTCAAAATGATGAACGAGCTGAAGACAAAACACGCAGACTTCCTTGTGAGACCCAAACCAGATTCCTGTCAGCCTAAACCATGGAAGAGGATGACTTTGAAGAAGCTATTGATGGCATTTTACCAGGAACTGTTCCTTATTCTCCAAGGCCCAGACGTGCATCTAGTGATCCAACCAGCAACTCCACATTGATCAGCATGAGAGCAGCAGTTTTCTCACTAGATTTTGAGAACATCAAAAAGATGTTGAAAGCTTGTTTAATAAATTCAACCTTCCAGAACGCTGCAACAAAATCCAACAAAGCGCTGGAAGACATCAAATCCACGGGCGTGATCATGAAGTTTTCAAAGGAGCTGACTGACAAATATACGGTAATCTGATGGCTCGCCAGACATATAAGATTCCCACGGTCCAAAGGTGAGAAGTGCCTCTGCCCTGTCAGGACGAAGGCATATACCGCCACAGAGGACGCAGTGCAAAAGTTCTTGCAGCAGCTGCTGCTCTGGATGGAGATCATCGATGAAGTGGTAGGTGCCTTAACTGACATCAAAGACCTAATCACAACAGTGCTGACCCCACCACCAGAAATGCCCCTATCAGGCTGGAGTGCCCTGAAGCCAGCAACAGGCAGACTTCAAGAATATCATCTATTAATGATGATGAAGTTTCTGCATCCGTCTGCATGGATTTTGATGGTGAGAACTTGAATGTCAGGGTTCATGTTGACAGTCAGCAATTGCGCAAATGCAATGTCGAGGTGACTTCAGGAGCTCCTGAAGAAGTAACCTCTGAACCGAGCAATCAATTACACCTGTACTCCAGTGCGTGAAGGTGGGGATCTGTCCGCAGTGTCAAATGATTCCTCTTCTTCCACATCAGAGCAGATGACCAGCAAATTCATCACTGACCTGCTCATGAGCTTGTCACAAAGGCCCTTTGAAAACCAAAAGGTCCATGCAGATGGCAGCGTCAACGCCATCATCAAGCGTCTGTCAGACAAGGTAGTGGATGAGATCAAATTCACTGGCCCTGTTGTTAGAAAAACCAAGAACTCCATGACAATAGTCACAAAGCCATGATTAAAGACCTTGACCGGAGTTTGGCTCTCCAAGAAAGATACTGGAGGCTGCAATGGCATCAAACCATACATCTTTTGATGATGCTGTTGTGAAGTATCTGAAAATCCATATAATGCCCTCTTCAATTCACCCCCAAAGAAGTCCGCAGTTGCCAGGTTCTTTTCAGCAGTGGGAAAAGCTGCAAGCACGACCTTCACGTGTGCATCATGTTTGTGGTCCAGTAGCTTACAGCTCAGCTGTCTCACCTGACCTGAACCTTTCTCACAGCGGCCATTTTGACGTACAGTAGCAGTTCTGTTTTCTGATGGCAGATGCGCCTTAGCCTCTGCCTCATAGTGTGAATGGGCTAAATGTGATGTAGTGTAAAGTGCTTTTAGTGGTCGTAAAGACTAGAAAGGCACTATACAAGTACAGATCATTTACCATTTACACTTGGGTCAAATGTCCGCTGTGAGAAACGCTCAGTGCCGCACTGCAGCTCAGTGTTTAACACTGTGGCCTTACAGCAAAGATCTGAGTTGGACTCCCTGCCTTGAGCTTTGCTGTATGGAGTTTCTACTCCCCGTGTTGGCATGGGTTTTCTCTGGTTGCTCCGGTTTCCCCCCTATTTCAATTTTTAAAAATCATAAAATCAATAATTAAAAAAAACTAAAATAGTGTTTGATTTTGGTTGTTTTTTTTTCTGCTCTCAGATTGGTTGAATCTGACAGTATTTTTTTGCATTGATGCACGTGTCATTTTCAGCTCAATACAACAAATTGAGCTTCACAATGGAACAATGGTTTTTCTCAACGTTTATTTCAAGGACCCCTAAACTGCCACAATTAGAACCACAGATCCCCATTTGATAGATTTTTTTCCCAGCATCCCCCATCTGAAAGGATTTTCAATGTTTTATTACAAACATTGTATGATCCCAAATAGTCAAATATTCTGTCATCGTGTTTCATG
>NW_024043982.1:0-7206 GCF_014851395.1 Micropterus salmoides
CAAAAGGAGCTTTACACACTCGCTTAGGCTTGAGAAGCAAGAGAGTCCTGTTCAGTGAAATATGGGTGTATCAAATTGGTATTTTTTGTTGTAAAGAAGAATCTGTTGAAACACTCTGCCCTGTGACTGATCTGTGTAAAACATCAGAAAGTGAGTTAAATTTGACTCCAAAGTCCAACAGGTCACTGGAAGCCATCAACTCAGTGTGTACAGGCTAAAACAGCCTGCTTCTACCTTTTAGAGGCTTTCATGTAGAAATCTCTGAGTTGAGCTCCAAATGGCTTCAAACTTACCCAGAAGACTCAGAGACAACTCCATCACGAATCTTGAATCTCAACCTTCTGCCGCCTTTCCCAAGCTAGTTTCTCTCAGGGGCGACATAGGGTCCCAAATCACAACAGCTCAAATCAGCGTCCCACCACCCATCATACAGTTGTATTTTGGTATTAAAACTCCATTTAGAACTTTAGGTGGCTGCTACATCATAAAAGTCCACAAAAGGAGCTTTACACACTCGCTTAGGATTGAGAAGCAAGAGAGTCCTGTTCAGTGAAATATGGGTGTATCAAATTGGTATTGTTGTTGTCAAAGGTGAGATCTGGTGAAACACTCTGTCCTGTGACTGATCTGTGTAAAACAACAGAATGTGAGCTAAATTTGACTCCAAAGTCCAACAGGTCACTGGAAGCCATCAACTCAGTGTGTACAGGCTAAAAGAGCCTGCTTCTACCTTTTGGAGACTTTCATGTAGAAATCTTTACATGAGTCCTGTTCAGTGAAATATGGCTGTAGATTGGTATTTTTTGTTGTAAAGAAGAAATCTGGTGAAACACTCTGCCCTGTGACTGAACTGTGTAAAAAACAGAAGTGAGTTAAATTTGACTCCAAAGTCCAACAGGTCACTGGAAGCCATCAACTCATTGTGTACAGGCTAAAACAGCTGCTTCTACCTTTTAGAGGCTTTCATGTAGAAATCTTTGAGATGAGCTCCAAATGGCTTCAAACTTACCCAAAAGACTTACAGAGACAACACCATCAAGAATCTTGAATCTCAACCTTCTGCCGCCTTTCCCAAGCTAGTTTCTTTCAGGGGCCACATAGGGGCCCCAAATCACAATAGCTCAATCAGCGTCTCACACCCATCCATCTGTTGTATTTTGGTATTAACTCCATTTAGACTTATTAGGTGGTTGTTAGCTCATAAAATCCACAAAAAGAGCTTTACACACTCGCTTAGGCTTGAGAAGCAAGAGAGTCCTGTTCAGTGAAATATGGGTGATCAAATTGGTATTTTTTGTTGTAAAGAAGAAATCTGGTGAACACTCTGCCCTGTGACTGATCTGTGTAAAACACAGAAGTGAGTTAAATTTGACTCCAAAGTCCCAACAGGTCACTGGAAGCCATCAACTCAGTGTGTACAGGCTAAAACAGCCTGCTTCTACCTTTTAGAGGCTTTCATGTGAAAATCTTTACATGAGTCCTGTTCAGTGAAATATGCTGTATGAAATTGGTATTGATTGTTGTAAAGGTGAGATCAGGTGAAACACTCTGTCCTGTGACTGATCTGTGTAAAACAACAGAAGGTGAGTTAATTTGACTCCAAAGTCCAACAGGTCACTGGAAGCCATCAACTCAGTGTGTACAGGCTAAAAGAGCCTGCTTCTACCTTTTGGAGACTTTCATGTAGAAATCTTTGAGTTGAGCTCCAAATGGCTTCAACTTACCCAGAAGACTTACAGAGACAACACCATCAATCTTCAATCTCAACCTTCTGCCGCCTTTCCCAAGCTAGTTTCTTTCAGGGGCCACATAGGGCCCCAAATTACAACAGCTCAAATCAGCGTCTCACACCCATCATACAGTTGTATTTTGGTATTAAACCTACATTTAGAACTTTTAGGTGGTTGTTAGCTCATAAAATCCACAAAGGAGCTTTACACACTCGCTTAGGCTTGAGAAGCAAAAGAGTACTTTTCAGTGAAATATGGGTGTATCAAATTGGTATTTTTTGTTGTAAAGAAGAAATCTGGTGAAACACTCTGTCCTGTGACTGATATGTGTAACACAACAGAAAGTGAGTTAAATTTGACTCCAAAGTCCAACAAGTCACTGGAAGCCATCAACTCAGTGTGTACAGGCTAAAACAGCCTGCTTCTACCTTTTGGAGGCTTTCATGTAGAAATCTTTACATGAGTCCTGTTCAGTGAAATATGGGTATCAAATTGGTATTTTTGTTGTAAAGGAAAATCTGGTGAAACACTGTGTCCTGTGACTGATCTGTGTAAACAACAGATAACCTGAAATTTAATCCAAAGTCCAACAAGTCACTGGAAGCCATCAACTCAGTATGTAAGGCTAAAACAGCCTGCTTCTACCTTTAGAGGCTTTCATGTAGAAATCTCTGAGTTGAGCTCCAAATGGCTTCAAACTTACCCAGAATCTCACAGAGACAACTCCAACAAGAATCTTGAATCTCAACCTTCTGCCGCCTTTCCCAAGCTAGTTTCTTTCAGGGGCCACGTAGGGGCCCCAAATCACAACAGCTCAAATCAGCGTCCCACACCCATCATACAGGTGTATTTTGGTATTAAAACTCCATTTAGAACTCATTAGGTGGCTGTTAGATCATAAAGTCCACAAAAGGAGCTTTACACACTCGCTTAGGCTTGAGAAGCAAGAGAGTCCTGTTCAGTGAAATATGGGTGTATCAAATTGGTATTTTTTGTAAAGAAGAAATCTGGTGAAACACTCTGTCCTGTGCTGATCTGTGTAAACAACAGAATGTGAGCTAAATTTGACTCCAAAGTCCAACAGGTCACTGGAAGCCATCAACTCAGTGTGTACAGGCTAAAGAGCCTGCTTCTACCTTTTGGAGACTTTCATGTAGAAATCTTTACATGAGTCCTGTTCAGTGAAATGGCTGTATGAAATTGGTATTTTTTGTTGTAAAGAGAAATCTGGTGAACACTCTGCCCTGTGACTGAACTGTGTAAAAAACAGAAAGTGAGTTAAATTTGACTCCAAAGTCCACAGGTCACTGGAAGCCATCAACTCATTGTGTACAGGCTAAAACAGCCTGCTTCTACCTTTTAGGCTTTCATGTAGAATCTTTGAGATGAGCTCCAAATGGCTTCAACTTACCCAAAAGACTTACAGAGACAACACCATCAAGAATCTTCAATCTCAACCTTTGCCGCCTTTCCCAAGCTAGTTTCTTTCAGGGGCCACATAGGGGCCCCAAACACAATAGCTCAAATCAGCGTCTCACACCCATCATACTGTTGTATTTTGGTATTAAACTCCATTTAGAACTTATTAGGTGGTTGTTAGCTCATAAAATCCACAAAAAGAGCTTTACACACTCGCTTAGGCTAGAAGCAAGAGAGTCCTGTTCAGTGAAATATGGGTGTATCAAATTGGTATTTTTGTTGTAAAGAAGAAATCTGGTGAAACACTCTGCCCTGTGACTGATCTGTGTAAAACAACAGAAAGTGAGTTAAATTTGACTCCAAAGTCCAACAGGTCACTGGAAGCCATCAACTCAGTGTGTACAGGCTAAACAGCCTGCTTCTACCTTTTGAGGCTTTCATGTAGAAATCTTTACATGAGTCCTGTTCAGTGAATATGGCTGTATGAATTGGTATTGATTGTTGTAAAGGTGAGATCAGGTGAAACACTCTGTCCTGTGACTGATCTGTGTAAAACAACAGAAGGTGAGTTAAATTTGACTCCAAAGTCCAACAGGTCACTGGAAGCCATCAACTCAGTGTGTACAGGCTAAAAGCCTGCTTCTACCTTTTGGAGACTTTCATGTAGAAATCTTTGAGTTGAGCTCCAAATGGCTTCAAACTTACCCAGAAGACTTACAGAGACAACACCATCAAGAATCTTCAATCTCAACCTTCTGCCGCCTTTCCCAAGCTAGTTTCTTTCAGGGGCCACATAGGGGCCCAAAATTACAAAAGCTCAAATCAGCGTCTCACACCCATCATACAGTTGTATTTTGGTATTAAACCTACATTTAGAACTTATTAGGTGGTTGTTACTCATAAAATCCACAAAAGGAGCTTTACACACTCGCTTAGGCTTGAGAAGCAAAAGAGTACTTTTCAGTGAAATATGGGTGTATCAAATTGGTATTTTTTGTTGTAAAGAAGAAATCTGGTGAAACACTCTGTCCTGTGACTGATATGTGTAACACAACAGAAAGTGAGTTAAATTTGACTCCAAAGTCCAACAAGTCACTGGAAGCCATCAACTCAGTGTGTACAGGCTAAAACAGCCTGCTTCTACCTTTTGGAGGCTTTCATGTAGAAATCTTTACATGAGTCCTGTTCAGTGAAATATGGGTGTATCAAATTGGTATTTTTTGTGTAAAGAAGAAATCTGGTGAAACCTGTGTCCTGTGACTGATCTGTGTAAAACAACAGATAGACCTGAAATTTAATCCAAAGTCCAACAAGTCACTGGAAGCCATCAACTCAGTATGTTAAGGCTAACACAGCCTGCTTCTACCTTTTAGAGGCTTTCATGTAGAAATCTCTGAGTTGAGCTCCAAATGGCTTCAAACTTACCCGAAGTCTCACAGAGACAACTCCAACAGAATCTTGAATCTCAACCTTCTGCCGCCTTTCCCAAGCTAGTTTCTTTCAGGGGCCACGTAGGGGCCCCAAATCACAACAGCTCAAATCAGCGTCCCACACCCATCATACAGTTGTATTTGGTATTAAAACTCCATTTAGAACTTATTAGGTGGCTGCTAGATCATAAAGTTCCACAAGGAGCTTTACACACTCGCTTAGGATGGAAGCAAGAGAGTCCTGTTCAGTGAAATATGGGTGTATCAAATTGGTATTTTTGTTGTAAAGGTGATCTGGTGAAACTCTGTCCTGTGACTGATCTGTGTAAAACACAGAATGTGAGCTAAATTTGACTCCAAAGTCCAAAGGTCACTGGAAGCCATCAACTCAGTGTGTACAGGCTAAAAGAGCCTGCTTCTACCTTTTGGAGACTTTCATGTAGAAATCTTTACATGAGTCCTGTTCAGTGAAATATGGCTGTATGAAATTGGTATTTTTTGTTGTAAAGAAGAAATCTGGTGAAACACTCTGCCCTGTGACTGAACTGTGTAAAAAACAGAAAGTGAGTTAATTTGACTCCAAAGTCCAACAGGTCACTGGAAGCCATCAACTCATTGTGTACAGGCTAAAACAGCCTGCTTCTACCTTTTAGAGGCTTTCATGTAGAAATCTTTGAGATGAGCTCCAATGGCTTCAAACTTACCCAAAGACTTACAGAGACAACACCATCAAGAATCTTCAATCTCAACCTTCTGCGCCTTCCCAAGCTAGTTTCTTTCAGGGGCCACATAGGGGCCCCAAATCACAATAGCTCAAATCAGCGTCTCACACCCATCATACAGTTGTATTTTGGTATTAAAACTCCATTTAGAACTTATTAGGTGGTTGTTAGCTCATAAAATCCACAAAAAGCTTTACACACTCGCTTAGGCTTGAGAAGCAAGAGAGTCCTGTTCAGTGAAATATGGGTGTATCAAATTGGTATTTTTTGTTGTAAAGAAGAAATCTGGTGAAACACTCTGCCCTGTGACTGATCTGTGTAAAACAACAGAAAGTGAGTTAAATTTGACTCCAAAGTACAACAGGTCACTGGAAGCCATCAACTCAGTGTGTACAGGCTAAAACAGCCTGCTTTACCTTTTAGAGGCTTTCATGTAGAAATCTTTACATGAGTCCTGTTCAGTGAAATATGGCTGTATGAAATTGGTATTGATTGTTGTAAAGGTGAGATCTAGTGAAACACTCTGTCCTGTGAGTGATCTGTGTAAAACACAGAAGGTGAGTTAAATTTGACTCCAAAGTCCAACAGGTCACTGGAAGCCATCAACTCAGTGTGTACAGGCTAAAAGAGCCTGCTTCTACCTTTTGGAGACTTTCATGTAGAAATCTCTGAGTTGAGCTCCAAATGGCTTCAAACTTACCCGAAGACTTACAGAGACAACACCATCAAGAATCTTCAATCTCAACCTTCTGCCGCCTTTCCCAAGCTAGTTTCTTTCAGGGCCACATAGGGGCCCCAAAATTACAAAAGCTCAAATCAGCGTCTCACACCCATCATACAGTTGTATTTTGGTATTAAACCTACATTTAGAACTTATTAGGTGGTTGTTAGCTCATAAAATCCACAAAAGGAGCTTTACACACTCGCTTAGGCTTGAGAAGCAAAGAGTACTTTTCAGTGAAATATGGGTGTATCAAATTGGTATTTTTTGTTGTAAAGAAGAAATCTGGTGAACACTCTGTCCTGTGACTGATATGTGTAACACAACAGAAAGTGAGTTAAATTTGACTCCAAAGTCCAACAGTCACTGGAAGCCATCAACTCAGTGTGTACAGGCTAAAACAGCCTGCTTCTACCTTTTGGAGGCTTTCATGTAGAAATCTTTACATGAGTCCTGTTCAGTGAAATATGGCTGTATGAATTGGTATTTTTGTTGTTGAAGAAATCTGGTGAAACACTCTGCCTGTGACTGATCTGTGTAAAACAACAGATAACTGAAATTTAATCCAAAGTCCAACAAGTCACTGGAAGCCATCAACTCAGTGTGTACAGGTAAAACAGCTGCTTCTACCTTTTAGAGGCTTTCATGTAGAAATCTCTGAGTTGAGCTCCAAATGGCTTCAAACTTACCCAGAAGTCTCACAGAGACAACTCCAACAAGAATCTTGAATCTCAACCTTCTGCCGCCTTTCCCAAGCTAGTTTCTTTCAGGGCCCGTAGGGCCCCAAATCACAACAGCTCAAATCAGCGTCCCACACCCATCATACAGGTTTATTTTGGTATTAAAACTCCATTTAGAACTCATTAGGTGGCTGTTAGATCATAAAGTCCACAAAAGGAGCTTTACACACTCGCTTAGGCTTGAGAAGCAAGAGAGTCCTGTTCAGTGAAATATGGGTGTATCAAATTGGTATTTTTGTTGTAAAGAAGATCTGTTGAAACACTCTGCCTGTGACTGATCTGTGTAAAACAACAGAAAGTGAGTTAAATTTGACTCCAAAGTCCAACAGGTCACTGGAAGCCATCAACTCAGTGTGTACAGGCTAAAACAGCCTGCTTCTACCTTTTAGAGGCTTTCATGTAGAAATCTCTGAGTTGAGCTCCAAATGGCTTCAAACTTACCCA
>NW_024043983.1:0-12330 GCF_014851395.1 Micropterus salmoides
ATCAGTTAGATGTCCTGAAAGATCACATGAACATTATTTTGACAGTCCAAATTAGATAAGAAGTTGTTTCCATACTTGCATTTGTTACTGTGTTCTTACTCACAGTTAAGTCCATCAGACTGAACTCATTATACAACACAGACACATTTTCAGCCTCAGCTAATTCAGATTTGACCACTTTTAAGGCCACAAAACAGATAAACATCATTTACGTCAGAAAATGAATGAGTGAATATAACAGTGCTGTAGAGACTTTATGAGACATTTGTTAGTTTGATCTACATCTTTTTTCTACCTCAGAGGAATCTTTATAATTACGTAAAACAACTCTAGTTGTCAACATTGCACTGACGCTGTAGAAGCTCTATATTTTTATTCTAATGCTTCTTTATTTCAGTGTTTTTAATGTTTCTCTGTAAAAGTCCTGATTATTGGAGCCATGAGACTTTTTGTAAAATGTGTGTCAAGATGGACGCCTTGTCTCCTGCAAACCAAATCTACCTGTGGCTCCAAATAAAGTGAGCAGAAAGTGAAGCTAATAATAAGTGGGAGTCCTGTTGGCCGCATCTCAGTGTAAGGTAGTGTTGCAGTGACTCAGCGTGACCACCGGAGGGCAGTAAACACTATTATTTCTCTAGGAGTCCATATGAGTCAGTTTAGAAAGAAGCTCAGTGTTCACTTCCATCCAGATGAATATTTGTGATGAACACATCACTGTTGGTATCAGTGTGGCTAACAGCACTCATCAGTACAATTCTAATAATAAGATTGATTCTTCATTGAATCCCTTTATTTGAAATCTGCTCTCAGGCTGCTGCTGGCTTTCTCTTGACCCTGGTAGAGATGACCTTTAGTTTCCATCCAGAGAATATTGATCAGGAGCTTTTAAAGCTGATTGATTGGTTGATTGATGTCAGCATTGATATTGAAATCTTCTTTGAACTGAATCTTGAAGACACGTTGATGCTTCTTAATAACTGTAGTTTAAATCAAACAAGAAATCAAATAAAGTAAAACAAACTCAAAATCAAATGGCCACTGAGGCACCTAAGGAATGAATCTTACGCAGGGAAAAAATAAGTCCAATGTCAAGGCAAGCATAGCGTTCATACAGTTTATTTCCATTTGAGCAAGCATACAAACAAAAAAAATAAATGAACCCTTCCCGGTGCCTGCCTGTCCTAAATGTGACTACCCCTATATGTGGATTCATATGCAAAAAAGATGCCCAAAACCTTCAAAACAAAAGCCCAAAAAAGTACTCTAATTAACTACACTAATAACATTAATATTCTACATCCACGTTAATAAAATAATCACACAAATTTTTTAAGGAGAAAAAACAATAAAATAAAGTAATTTAATTATTAAATTAAATTAAAAACAAGGGAGTAGCTCCAACAATAACATCCAAAGAAACAGTCAGAGAAACATTTCTACTACGACAGCCAATAAAGTTGGATTATTGTGTTGTTTTGTCCGATCAGGAGCAAATCATTTCCTCCTCCGACAGCAGCGGAAGTGAATTTTAAAAGCTTTAACAGAATATATCCATGTAAGCAGTTCTTTAAGCTGACCAAGTTTAATTTTTAATTAAATATGTGAACATTTTGTAAAGATGATGCTAAATCACTTCATTTAACAACAACTGTATTTCTGGTTGTGCTCTAAAAACTAAAGGAAGATTGATTTGAATATTTCTGCAGGAATCAAATATTGTCAAACATCTTGTCAACAGCATCAAAGTATTGATGAGCAACAGCTGATTATTGGCAGTGATTTTTTAAATCAGCTCCTGTGTTTGAAGCATTTCAAAAAGAACTCGCTGTCTTTCTTAAATCTTCTCAGCCTGCTGCTGATCACTGATCAGTAAATTCAATCTCTACGATGCCTTAGAAGTGGATTAAAGCTCATTTCCCACACTGTTCCAAGACAGACATTTCATCTGATTGGAGCTTTGATTTGTATTGATTGTAGTCATTGGAGAGAGGAAAACTGTCAGGTTCAGACACCTATAATATCAGACAAGGAAGAAAGACAAGAGAGTTAATGGCTTTTTACTCGCGAGGAGAACGGACAGAGATGTACTCAGTTACAAACTCCAACCGCTCTGAGTTATCTCTTCCGTTTCCTCTCTTTTATTATATTCAGGGCGTTCCCTAGTTACATGCATGTTGCTGCTCTAAGGGGAAAGGGGGTGCAGCAGCAACATGAAATGTGACATATATTATTGTACAGTACTGTTCCAGGACTATGTACATTAACCTCAGTCAACTCGGTTCCTGTTATTTTGTTGTTGTTGTCCGCTCCGTGTGTCATTTCCTTCAGTCACACCATCTGCTGTAGACTTCCTGTCAGTACATTTCTGCAGACAGACTTACACTTGCATTAGTACACGTCTTGATATATATATATATATATATATATATATATATATATATATATATATATATATATATATATATATATCATATGTTTCTGATTGCATTGGCGAGAGTAATATGAGATAACTTATATACATACTGGTTCCAACAAAAACGGAGGAACATGAGGTAAAGAGGTTAAAATCTGTCACAGTGAGAGACCTGGAAATCACTTTGAAGAACTTGATCCTAACTGGGGGCTTTTTTACACATCATTGATAGAGAGATTTCATGTGGGCTTTATTGGTTCTTATGATCGTATGTTTTATAAGTTTTATATTACTGCATGCTTTGTGTTTTACACTGGTTTTACTGGTTCTGGAGAGTACAAAGTGAGCTGATGAGAAACAGCTGCCACTGATTGTGTGCTACCAGAGCTCATTTCCAGCTTCTTCATGTTTGGACGCTGACTGAATGTTACTGTAGCACGTTAGCATTGGGCTCATAGCCTTTGCTCTGCTGTCGTACTGTCAGCTATGGAACTGAGTCCAGTTTACTATGGTGGTGTAATTTATAAGGCACATGACTTTGGTGTGAGAGATCCAGGTTCAATCCCCTCTGTGACCCATCCACCATTGTGTCGGCGTGCGACCTCTGACATGTATAGCAATTGTAAGTTGCTTTGGATAAAAGCGTCAGCTAAATGTACTACAAGTTATTGTTAACTCTTCATGAAACAGCATGCAGACTTGTTGCTTAGCAATTTGATTTGATCCTGTGGACAACCATGGACCACTGTTTTCCTATTTCTCTATATTTTGTCAGGTATTTTAAGTTACTTTCTGTTAAAGGTGAATTTCTAAGTTTTCTTGCTGAATGAATGAAATAACTCTGGCAGCGGAAAGTTCACTCTAGAGTCAGATATGGACCAAATGTTTCAGATGGCGCTCCATAACTTGACTGTCTGACTGACTGTATTATAAGGAATGGAAGAAGCAGGCAGGGATCTCCAACGAGGAGGTGAAAGGTCAAAAGCTTTAAACCAAACCAAATCAAATGTCCATGAAGTCTGTGGAAAGTTAAACTGTGTCTCTGCAGGACTTTAACTTGATGTTGTTCATTCCTCAGCAAGACATCTCCTCTGGACATGTGCCCTTCACAACAGCTGCCTGGCCAATCATGTGAAAGACTGGGAGAATATAGTCTGGTCAGATGAGAGCAACATTGAAGTCTTTGGATGCCATAATAGTCTACTTGCCAGCGAGGTGAACCGGGAATGTTGAGTACCCCAAAGTCTGTCAGTACACTCTGGAGAAGTACACCAGCGGTTTCTCCTGAACGTTGATTTTCCTGAGGATCCAGAGGAAGTTAAGTCTCTGCTGGGCTGTCTTAACAGCTGGCGTGGTGTTGGCAGTTCAGGAGAGGTCTTCAGTCCCTGTAGATGTGTACTGGATCGGGGTCTACATTATTCTACAGGAAGTCTATCCAAGTACATGGTAGTGTATTTGTCACATTGGGACACAGTTCGGTTTGTAACTCCCTTCTGCTACGTAGCAAACAAAACATACAGTATATACACATATAATATACACTAGAACTAGTTAACTTAACTAATGTTAGTGTGGTGGATCAGTGAATGCGGGATACTGTGTGTGTTGCTGCACAAACTGCTGTATGAACCTGTCCAAAGTCATTCTGTGGGAAACACTGGAAAGTAATATAGTAACGTAAGAAGTTACTTTTATCACCCAGTAATAAGTAAAGTAATAATATTACTAATACTAATATTACTTTTTTAAGGAGTAATAAGTTACTAGTAATATATTACAATTTCTGAGTAACTCGCCCGACGCTGGTCCTCACTGTTCATAATATTCTGTAATGAATGAGTTTTGATGATAGAACTACTCACATGTTCACTGTTATTTCTGGTGCTGAGCCTCAGCTTTCCATTATTTTTAATAATAGTTGCAACTTGCACTGTTTGATATCCATTGAAAATTGCCAGCTGATAAAACCAGATTCATAACATCTATGGCTAAATGAGTTAGATGGTGAGTAACATTAAACATTAGAAAATCAGTCTTATCTCCCCACCTGGATAGGTGTCATTTACACTGGGGATGCTGGGGACATGTCCCCACAGCTTTTTGAAAACATTTGTTGAAAGTGTTGTGAAAAATAGCAACAAGAAACGTTAAATAACAAATGTGAGTGCTATGAGAAAGTGTTTTTGGCACAATAAGAAAAGATGTAACATATCTGCATTGTCCAAAAAAATTATATTTAAACTAACAAAACTGAATATTTACTGATTTACTGCATTTTATTCCATTCAATGTTTATATTCTGATTTGTCAGCTGCTGCCTGAATTTTGTGTTTCCCTTTATATAAATAAAGACATTTCCACCATAAACTGGAGCAGAAAATGTCTCCACAATGTAGGAAGGTTTAATGCTCAAAATATTTTTGGGGAGGACCCCCAGACCCCCAAGCGTATATTTTCATCAATGAATATTTCTTTAAATAGTTAAATATCTTCTCTTGTTCTCATGACCCCAGTATTCTGGATTGTCACGTCCTGTAAGTGTTTAGTCACAACTCTAATCTGATCCCTTAAATGTCCACTGTTTAACACAAAGTGACGCCCTGAAACCTGTAACTGTCACTGGCTGTTAAAGTCTTTGCAGCCCAAGCAGTCTTTCAAAATGCTCTCTATTACATGAACATGCAGACTGTTTGTATTAGTGAGAGTAGTGGCTCTACATAATTATTACGGTTATTAGTTTTTGTTACTGTATATATATTGATTATATAATTGTGTGTAAGTAAGAATGCTAACTGAACCTCAACTAATAAAGCAATATCTTTAACATTATCTTTCTAAAAGAACCTGCAGAATCTCTCCTCCACACTCCAGTTCAGTAGGTGGCAGTAATGCACCTCTAAGCTGGTTTGATAGCCGTCAATAAACACTAAAGGAGAAGTAGAAGGAGAGGAAGCGCATGCATTTTCTAAGGCAGAAATGGAGAGAGCAATTGCAAGAACAGTTTTGACATCGCCAGGAGAAGATGAAATGGGCAGCTTCCAAAGAGTTGGAAGGAAGCAGTGGTAGTCCCAATTAGGAAACCAGGGAAGGATCCGACAAAACCTACAAGCTATAGGCCAATTGCTTTAACATCTCGTGTGTAAAGTAATAAAAAGAATGATAACGGACAGAAATGTTTATTTTTGGGAGAAGAGGGAATTAATTGCATTATGTCAAAGTGGATTCAGGAAGGGGAGGGGAACAATGGATCCAGTGTTATGCCTGGAAGATGAGATAAGGAAAGCCCAGGTTAATAAAGAAACAGTGGTAGCAGTCTTCTTTGATGTTGAAAAAGCATATGACATGATTTGGAAGGAGCGACTGATGATAAAACTGGATAAATTGGGAATAGGAGGTAGGGCTTTTAACTGGGTGAAGGATTTCCTGTATGGACGATCTATACGAGTGAGAGTTGGGAAAGAAATATCTGGCAGCTACCTCATAGAAAATGGGACCCCCCAGGGAAGTGTGATTAGTCCGTTGCTCTTCTCCATCATGATAAATGATGTATTTTCAGAAGTAGGGCCTGGGTTTGGAAGATCTTTGTTTGCTGATGATGGGGCCATGTGGAAAAAGGGGAAGGAACATAAAGTACACAGTTAGAAAGGTCCAGGAAGCAATAGATCTAGTAGGGCGGTGGTCACTGAGATGGGGTTTTAGGTTTTTAAGGGAAAAGGTTGAGAAGGTTGAGTCCTTTAGGTTTTTGGGAATGGTGTTTGATACTAGGTTGACATGGCATGAGAAAGTTATAGTTAAATAAAAAAGGTATTAAATGTGATGACGTGTTTGGCAGGAGTGGACTGGGGGTGAGTAGAAAAGCACTGAAGGAGATATATGATGCACTGATTAAATCAGTAATATATTATGGTTGCATAGCATACAGAGATGCAGCTAGAACCACATTGGCCAAGTTGGATGTTGTACAAACACAAGCGCTGAGAATATTCACTGGAGCATTTCATATGTCACCAGCAGTGGCAATGCAGGTAGAAATGGGTGAGATGCCTCTGCAATTAAGAAAGGAACAGCTGGCAGCCAACTATTGGGCAAACCTCCATGGACAGGGGAGGTCACCGAGGAGAGCACCGGGTCGCCTTCTCTCCCTCCGCCAGGGCGATCGGAGTGTGTTGGAGTATTCGGTTGACTTCCGTATTCTGGCATCCGATTCGGGCTGGAACAATGAGGCCCTCAGTGTGTTTTCTTGGACGGCCTCAATAATCGCATTAAAGACCTACTGGTCATTAGGGACGCACCGGGGGACCTAGACGCTTTGGTCGAGGCTGCCACCGACCTGGACAATTGCTTGCGAGAGGGGAAGAGGGATTGTGCTGCTCGTGGCTCCTCCACCTCCCGCCTCTCACCGTCTCGGGCCGCTGTCTCGCCGTCCCCCCTGCCACGCCCCACTGCTCCACCGGTCCCGCAGGCACTTCCAGCAACACCTCTGCTCTCTTCCTCACCACCTCCTGAGCCCATGCAGTTAGGCCGCACCCACCTCTGCCCGGAAAAGCGCGAGCGGCGCCGTCTCGCCGGTGAGTGTTTCTATTGTGGAAAGCCCGGCCATTTCCTGTCTGCTTGTCCCGTTTGCCCAAAAGTATCGGCTCGCCACCCGCCGGTGTGCTCCGCCCCCTTCCGGTCCCCGGTCACCCCTGGTCCCATATCGCCCTGAATTTTGTCACCGTCCTCCCCAGTTCTAATGGAAACACATCATCCTCACAGTGGTCGACCGCTTCTCCAAGTCCGCTCACTTTGTCCCCTTACCCAAACTCCCCACCTCTCTGGAAACTGCCCGCCTCCTCATAGACCATGTTTTCCGCCTCCACGGCATATCATCCCCAGACCAACGGGCAGACCGAGCAGGTCAACCAGGACCTGGGGGCGGTGCTCAGGTGTGTAGCATACCGTAGGCCCACCTCCTGGAGTTCTTACATCGCCTGGATCGAGTATGCCCACAACTCCCAAATCTGTGCCGCCATTCGTATGTCTCCGTTCATGTATTCCCTGGGTTATCAAACCCCCTTGTTCCCGTCACTAGAAGAGGAGTTAGCGGTTCCTTCAGTACAGGCCCATCTTCGACGCTGCCGGAGAGTCTGGAGGGAGGCCAGTTGGCAGACCGCCACCGGACCCCTGCCCAGCCATTGCGCTGCTCACGAGCATCGGAGGATGCGGGGGAGGTGTGAGCCTGGTGTTGTCGGAGAATTATTAAGCTTGTCTATTAAACACGAGAGTCGTCACTTTTATTTTTTATTTTTGTGGCCAACTTTTGAATTGAACCCCAAACGGAGTATTTTTTGTTTGCTTACTGTGATATAGAAAGATTAACTCCTAGGAGATGGAGTTGAACTGTGTTTTGTATTGAGCTCTTACTGTACACTGTGTGCAGAATTATTAGGCAAGTGAGTATTTTGACCACATCATCATTTTTATGCATTTTTTCCAACTCCAAGCTGTATAAACTTGTATGCTTATTGGATTTAAGCATTTCAGGTGATGTGTTTTTGTGTAATGAGGGAGGGTGTGGCTTAAGGAGAAAAATCAGGTGTGCATAATTATTAGGCAGCTTCTTTTCCTCAGGCAAAATGGGCCAAAAAAGAGATTTAACTGACTCAGAAAAGTCAAAAATTGTAAAAAGTCTTTCAGAGGGATGCATTACTCTAGAAATTGCTAAGATATTGGGGCGTGATCACAGAACCATCAAACGTTTTGTAGCAAAACCTCAACAGAGTCGCAAGAAACGTGTTGAGAAAAAAACGCAAATTAACTTCCAAAGATTTGAGAAGAATCAAACGTGAAGCGACCAGGAACCCATTATCCTCCAGTGCTGTCATATTCCAGAACTGCAACCTACCTGGAGTGCCCAGAAGTACAAGGTGTTCAGTGCTCAGAGACATGGCCAAGGTAAGGAAGGCTGAAATCCGACCACCACTGAACAAGAAATATAAGTTGAAACGTCAAGACTGGGCCAGGAAATATCTGAAGAAAGATTTTTCAAAGGTTTTATGGACTGATGAGATGAGAGTGACTCTAGACGGACAAGATGGATGGGCCCGTGGCTGGATCAGTAATGGGCACAGAGCTCCACTTCGACTCAGACGACAGCAAGGTGGAGGTGGGGTAATGGTATGGGCTGGTATTATTAAAGATGAGCTAGTTGGACCTTATCGGGTTGAAGATGGACTCAAAATGAACTCCCAAACCTACTGCCAGTTTTTAGAAGATACTTGTGGGCCCTTCTTAAACGGGAGATTTACAGTGAAGGAAAACCGTACACCTCTCTGAACAGTGTATCGGAGGCTGTGGTGGCTGCTGCACAAAAAGTTGATCATCAACAGATCAAGAAACTGACAGACTCCATGAATGGAAGGCTTATAAGTGTTATTGAAAAGAAGGGTGGCTATATTGGTCACTGATCTTTTTTTTTAAATGTCAGAAATGTTTATTTGTAAACAAGAGTTGTTTGTTTCTGTAATTCTCACTTTAACAGATTAAAATAAATTGTCGTTTATTTAAAAAAAAAAGTGAGATGGGAAAATTTTCATTTTGCTGCGTAATACTTCTGCACACTAAGAGTTGCCTAATAATTGTGCACACATATATTCTCCTAAGAAAGCCAAAGCCTCACTTTTGCTTTCTTAAATATTCAGGATAGAGGGTTTATTAACATTTTGGATTGACTGAGAGCACGGTATTTGTTCAATAATAAAATGAATCCTCAAAAATACAACTTGCCGAATAATTTTGCACACAGTGTAAACACTGTGGTGAATTAGTTTTTCTTGTGGTCTGTTGGGAGGCCGACTGATGGCATTATATCATATTATTTAATGCCATGACTTGACTCAAAGTATCTTTCTCATGTAATAATTTGAAATATCTTCTCCTCCATTGCTCATAATAATGATTCTACCTAATTTCATCAAAACACAGGCCTGACCCACAAGAAAGAACAGTGTAGTTCAATCTATCTAATATTGTGTTGGTGATACTATACACCGATTGTACTGTACTGCTTGTCCATTTTGAATACACATCCTCAATACAACTCTATCAGGAAAGCCGTTAACGGTAAAGATGGCAGTTATCCCGCCCCTCCGGCTAGAAAGCCAATCGTCTGCTTTTAACAGCCAAAGCGGCAAATGTATTTCAGCCAATCGTGTGGTTCCATTGATGTAAGGGTCTGTGTTACTTCTACTGCCAGTTATACTTCTGCTACGCATGCGTCACCACTTCCGCGCATGCGTAGCAGAAGTATAACTGGCCGGGAAAAACGCTTTTTAAACCTTATTATGGGGGTCCACACAGAGGCTAGAAAAACTTATTTCCATTGTATGGAAAGATTAGTTCCGTTAAACACCACCAACTCAGTCATGCTGCTTCGTTGTGAACATTACTCAGAGCCTAGCTGTTTCCTCCAGCCTCCTCCTCACGCCCTGACAGCTGTGGTGTTGAGTTTCTCTACAAACTGAGGGATAGACAACAGTAACTTTATATTCTGAGACACATTCATGTTATTTTGGTAGGAATCAGGTGTATCTGATTCAGTCTGTTTCAATAATTTTTACTTTTTTGAAAAAATATTTTTGATTACGTAAACGATTGTCAGTGACTTGTATTTTTATTCATGTAATCTACTTTTTAATTCACTTAAAATCTACTTTAATACCTGTGATAAAATATACCTAACTAAATGTATACCCACTATTCCACTAGCACAGTGAGGAAGGGGTGTTTCTTTACCGTCCATTAATCTGCCAGGTGTTTTTTTCCCCGATGAATCGCTTGGTAGGGTAAAATGTTGTGATTTGAAGACTGTCAGGATGTATTTCTGATATTCCAGTATGATGTAAATTAGATTTTTTTATTTACTGTTTTCGTCCTTAATATTGCAGCAAAAAAACAAAGTTTTCTTCTTCTCAGGAAACGTCTCAGGTTTCGTATGTAACCCTTGTTCCCCGAGAAGGGGAACAAGACACTGCGTGGTGACGACACTATGGGAATTGCTCTGGGCGTGGCAGGGCTGAACTCCCGAACGGGGAAGAGAGGAGGCGGAGTCAGCAGACGAGCACCGGAAAAAGGCCTCAGCCGTCCTGACGCCCTCGGAGATATCACGCTGCGATCCCCATGACCGTAGCCGCCGCAACGCCTCAGCAAACGCGGGGCCTGGGCCACAGGGAGAGCGCATCCGACCGTCTTCCGAAAGAGAGCCGCACGAGAACTCAGCACCCTCAGGGACCAGGCCTCGCCATGGCCGCAGGCAGCCCCCTCGAGAGCTCCCTGGGCATGTGACATCCCCAGACAGGAAACACACATCTCATGAGTCTCCCCAGCCGCGATGTAGCGTGGGCATGGAAAAACACATTGTCGGAACTGATTACCAGACATGGTCTCTACTGCTTCGTCAGGACTTCCAGGTAAGACAACAACTTTCTCGATAGTGGAGCTTCCAAACATACTTAGAGTGCCTGCTGAATAGAAAGAAGCTAATGTGTCCTGTGTGCCGGCGTGCTTATACGCCTCCGGTTACGCCATCACACGCTACCGTTCTAGCAACACCAATAGGTTTGGAGTAGTTTCATTCATAGTTCAGCCCTGCCACGCCCAGAGGCGTTCCCATTGTGTCGTCACCGACGCAGTTTGAGTTCCCTCGAAGGGGAACTTGGTTTCACTCCATTCCTCCCTAAAACAGCTGCATGATAACTTCTTAGAGTAAAGAGGAACCTGTTTCTTAACAGTCTCTTGTCTCACCACCAACCTCTGACACTGGATGGGATGTTTCTGTTGAGGTAGGAGTCTGTCCTGGGCCCGGTTCAGAAAGCGGGATAGTGAAAATTCTGATTATGTTCAGCCTGTGATGAGGGAAACTGAGGTTTTCTGTTTCAGAGAGTGAGAACAGATAACCCGTAGATCAGTAACTTTGACAAGGTTAACAGGATAAGTTGGAAAACCGTCAATTTCTCTGACTCCTCCCCTCTTGCGGAGCCCAAGGCGGCTGTGTGACACACTTTTTCATTTCCTCATTCATACTGTCGATATCAAAGCATATATTTAAACGCATCTTTAAAAATTTTTAAATCCCGGTCAGATAAGCTATTCATTTTTTACCCAAACATGAACTTAGAGCTTTATAATCAATCAGTCATCGATGTATAGACAGTTACCTTTGTGGATTTATCCTCAGCACAGAATAAATAATAATAAAAATCTATGTCCTTCTTTAGGTACAGTATAAACTCTGACTCTGTGGACAGTTGCACTGAAAACACAACTTTGAGCTACATCACTGCAGTAATCACTGTTTAAACTATGAAAACGGATCAGTGAACAGTAACCTTTCATATTGTAGTGTTTTTCATTATTAGCTGCATATATTCTGAATGTGTCTTGACAGCATTAATAAAATACAAAATTGTCAAGATTTTATTAATGTAAAATAGACATCTAAAACTTTACAGTCAGTTTGAACCTATAGACAAAAATATTATGATAGGCTACCTGCTGGGTGTGACTGTGACTTTACAATCACAGCTTCATTAGTAAACCGTCTCTTATATTTTATCTACACCTGTTTTCATAGTCAGGTAGCAGATTGCCACCAGCATTTAGTCCTGTCAGGTTACAGCTTAATAAATATAGCCTTCCTATTTAAAATGAATGTAATGGGCTGTAGGAGAATTCCAGCACTTTATCATTTATTAAGAAAATTCCGGTCTGTTAAATGATGACTGTGCAACACTGTATAAAGAGTACTAATGTACTAACGTATTGATCCTCCACTCCTGAGCCAATCATGGTCCATGACCATGGTGAATCGTAGTATTGGAGCTCCATTGATGATGTCTTTTTTTCATCCCCTCACACGCACTTCCATCAGGCTCAACATA
>NW_024043984.1:0-13670 GCF_014851395.1 Micropterus salmoides
CTCAATGAAATCTTCGACTCTAGCTACTAATCAACTCTAAGCCTAAACTAAATTATAGCTCTTTTGAAAGCCTGTTCTTAGTCTTTCACAACCCAACCTGGAAAACACTGCAGCCAAGCTCTGGCAGCCGTAACACGCACACACGCTCCACTGTGAGTCCGGCGTTAGGACCATGTTAGAAAGTTAGCTCCATGATATAATAATAATAATAACAACTTAGATTTTTATAGTAACTTTAAAGGGACCCAAGGACGCTTTACACTTCACACATAAAGAAAGACACACACATGCAAAAAAGGTAATAATGATTATAGTTCTTCGTACAGAGCGGATTTTTAGCATTTTTAAGTGTCCAGATAGGGAGCGTTGCATCTCTGAAGGGATAGAGTACCAAAGGTTGGGTGCTGCAACACTAAAAGCTCTGTCACCAAAAGTCCAATGGATGGCCAGTAGAGAATGCTTATGTCCAAGGGCCCAGATTTTTCTGCTACTCCCTGCCAAAATGACACCCAGGTTGCAAACTTTTGAGGATAGGGAGATGGAGCAACCATCTACATTGAGATCTACGACCCTGAGCAGCGGCTTGGGAGCCACTAACATTAGCTCTGTCTTACTGCTGTTGAGTTTTAGTAGGTTATATGACATCCAAGTTTTTATTTCATTAAGCCAGTCAATAAGTGACAGAAGGGGGAGCTGCGTGGATGGTTGAGCATAACACTGGAAACTGAGGCTGTAGTGGCCTATTATCTGGCCAAGGTTGAGCATGTAGATGGTGAACAGGAGTCTAAACATAGACCTTGAGGCACACCTTGTTTGACTGTGGCAGGAGAGAACCGGAGTTGCTGAAGGTGATGAACTGTTTCCTATTGGAAAGGATTAAATGGAGCCAGGAGAGTGCAGGAGAATGAGGATGCTTATGTGGCTGGAATCAGTGCCGATGAGGAGGTTATTGTTAGTTATAATGAGGGCGGTCTCATACTATGGTGTGTTCTGAAGCCAGATTGAAGGGGTTTATAAAGGTCATAGTGGGACATGTGCTAATTAAGTTGGGTGGTGACTACCCTTTCCAGGATTTTACTGAGGAAGGGAAGGTTGGAGATCGGAAGGTAGTTTTGAGGTCATCTGGGTCCAGACTGGGCTCTCTGAGAATAGGGTTGACAGCAACCTTATGTGGGTGGGATGTGAGTAGAGGGTGCGGGGTAGGAGGCAGTAGTTTTTGGTGGATAGAGTTCACTTTGGCCTGGAAGAAGTGCAGGAATTTGGGGACAGAGTAGCAGGATTATGATGGAGAAGAGAATTCTGGGTTGCTTTTGCTGGTTACCAATGAAGGTGGAGTTTTGTGTTCTGGCCTTGGAGGGAGCTTATTTATAGGTCCTTACATGGTCTTTAAAGGCCTCAAAGTGGACAGTGAGGCCAGATTTTATATGGAGTCTCTCCAGTTGTCGACCAGTGGCCTTCGTGGAGCATTGTTAGCCCCTAAACTCGCAAATTAAAGCAAACATTGTGGAAACTTGAAACGAAATGCCGTTCCATCAAACCATCGATCTTTTGATCTGGCAATATAGTCTTAAAACATAGGAAGGCCCTTCTCATTTTTAATATAGGGGGGGAAAAAAGAGGTATCCAGGATTCTTTCATCAACATTAGCGAGGCTGACAGAAAGTCCGTAATGCCAGTACTACTTATCATTAATATGTTGTGGTAATGCAGTATCTTCTGCTAGCTGTGTTCTTTTGTTTCCTCCTTCCCTGTGTTTCTGTCTATTCTCTCTGGACTTTCTCATTCCCAAATTTTCACCTCCTCGACTCCTCAATCCTCGACTCCTCGAGGCGCATTTTAGTCTCGCCCACCCGAGATGCGAGCTCGAGGAGTCAAGGAGGAGACGCGAGGAGAGCGGGGTCGAGGAAACGGGCATTTAACAAAATGAGATGTCCTTTCCTCGGAGCCGTCATTTTAAAGCGACGTCCATTAAATATGACCTATTGCACAGCAGCATCATCTGTCCACTGTTTGATCTGTGATCTCTGTCAGAGCAGCAGACCAGCTTTTGGCACTAAAAGCTACAGATCATTTCTTCACAATCCAGAAACATGTCTGTTAACATTATAACATGTAGAAACATCTCAAGGTTACAATAAACATTATCTGTTGAAAACAGTCAGATTACAGCAGCCTGATCATTCACTAGGCTACACAGCAGACTAGACCTACCACTTTTTTGGTGCGCCTTTTGTCTGTAAACAGGAGATCATTACAGCCCTCAGCTTGATGAGATGAGCATTTCATCATCAGTCCCTTTACAAAATGACACAGTAGCCTAACATTTATCTCATATAGCCCCAATTACAGCTGTCATCGCAGGACTGTACTGTTGGAATAACGTTTTGTCACATTATTGCAGCTGAATTGGTGTGATGCGCGGATCAGCTGGACATTAATGGAACTTTATAGGCCTATACGCATAAATCATCCACCTGCCCCCCACCAACTAATTATTTATCAGATTTAGAGACCAGCATCTGCATGGACGTTTTACCCCCACCTCCACCGGTCCCTGTAGCTTTCCAGGCGTTTTTTCTTGTGTGTTATATGATGTAGACTGTTTTCTTTAATGATTTACTTGCTGATTAGAATGGCTGCTGTCAGTCATTTAAACATTTCCATCCATGCAATAATCTCACAGCAAATATCCTGGGACAAAACAGAAAAAACCTGCAGTAATAAACTTGACAGGACAAAGAGAGGAAACAGAATTAAACTTTCAGCTTCTATAATCCACGTTTAGACTCTGATGGAGCTCAGGGTTGATCAGGAGGACGGTCTGCTTTACTCCAAACTGTATGAATGTGTAGAAGAACACAGAACATGAATTCCGATGCTGTCGGTGTGTCGGGGGATTATTATTAATTTATGTTGCTGTGGCTCATGCATAAATGCGCACAGTGTCACTGGGGAGACGCCTCGTCCAGCCGCTATTTACTGTTCATTTTTACAATCCTGCATGACATTCAACAATAACAACATCAGTGATATCAAAGTGAAATGACATTAGGAATGCGGTTAGAAAAGCGCTTTATGAGGCGCTACACAAACGGTGAAGGGCGGAGAGCGCATTTGATTCTTTTTAATAGGCTTAACTGATACAACTTATGAATACAACAGGAACACTGCAGCGTCCTGCTCTGGCTGTGAATTGGTCCAGCTGCTCTTGTAAACATCACAGTGGCTGAAAAGACTTCTGCAAAGGATACACCGATGTATCCTCGCTTATAGCTCCTCCAGCAAGCCTTCTCGCTCCTCGCTCCTCGATGTGCATTTTAAGAATTGAGATGTCCTTCAAGATGGATTGATTACCGGGTCACACGCTCGAGGATTGAGGAGTCGAGGAGACAGAAATTTGGGAAATGAGAAAGGCCCTCTGTCTCTCTCTGTGTGGTCTGGGCGTGGCTACACTCTCTGGCTCCTGCTGCCAAGCTTCAGTTACACACTTGATCCTCATTCCACTAATCAAGCTCCTGCAGTATATCATCCACAGTTCTTTGCCAGATTGTCAGTTAACCACACGTGGTATATGCATCAAAGCCTACTCTTGACTCAAGTAAGCTTCTTTGTGCTTTCTGTGTGCTCCTTGGATTCACCCTGTGTTTTCTGGGCTCAGGATCACCTTAACTCTGGAGACCCTGCTGAACAGCTCTCTGCTCACACCTAGCCAGGATAAACCCCCCTCCATGCTCGCCACTCTGTTGCACATTTCAATAAAATCGTTTGTTATCTCTAAACTCAGGAACCTTGAAAACAGCTGTAAAGCCTGATGTATGTTGGACTGCTTTGTTTCCCTCAATCTTTACTAACTACTTCAATAATTTCTTCATCTAAACCATCAACCTGTCTCATAGACCCCATCCCGACTAGGCTGCATAAAGAAGTTTTACCCTTAGTCAGCACTTCTATACTAGATATGATCAATCTATCTTATCAACAGGCTATGTACCACAGTACTTTAAAGTAGCTGTAATTAAACCTCTTCTGAAAAAGCCCAAACTTGATCCGGATGTTTTAGCCAACTATAGACCTATATCTAACTTCCATTTCTCTCTAAGATCCTGGAGAAAGCAGTCGCCAAACAGTTGTGTGAGTTTCTACATAGCAATAGTTTTTTTGAGGATTTTCAGTCAGGATTTAGTCAGGAGTTTATCATAGCATAGAGAGAGCACAGGACTTGTCTCTGTACTGGTTTTATTAGATCTTAGCGCTGCATTTAATACCATTGACTATCAGATCCTATTACAGAGACTGGAACATTTAAGTGGCATTAAAGGAAAATCTCTAAGATGGTTTAAGTCCTATTTATCAGATAAATCTCAGTGTGTACATGTTAAACCTGATTGACCAGTAAATTTGTAATGTTACACTCGGATAAAACTGAAATGTGCCCAAGCACCTCCATGACACATTATCTGCATATAGTTACACTGGATGTAATTGCCCTGGCCTCCAGCCCCACTGTGAGGAATTATCTTTGATCAGGACATGTCCTTTGACTGTCACATTAAACAAATTTGAAGGACTGCCTTTTTCACCTACGTGATATTGCAAGAATAAGGAACATCTTGTCTAAAAATGCAGAAAAACTGGTCCATGAATTTGTTACTTCTAGGCTTGATATATTAATATTATACTAACAGTACACTATTAGTTGAACATTATACTCTTTATTTAATTTTAGATTATTATACTAATACACTCATTTATACTAGTTAGTAACTCCTCCATGTTATGGATAGAGCCTCTGCAGTGGACAGATGTAGATTTTGCCAGAGCCAGGACACTTAAATGTGTTCTCTCATTACACCATATACGGTATCTCACAAAAGTGAGTACATCCCTAACATTCTTGTAATATTTCATTATATCTTTTCATGTGACAAATTGAAAAAATGACACTTTGCTACAATGTAAAGTAGTGAGTGTACAGCTGTATAACTGTAATTTTTCTGTCCCCTCAAATTAACACATCACACAGCCATTAATGTCTAAAGTGTGTGGCTACCATTATTTTCCAGCACTGCCTTAACTCTCTTGGGCATGGAGTTCACCAGAGCTTCACAGGTTGCCACTGGAGTCCTCTTCCACTCCTCCATGGCGACATCACGGAGCTGGTGGATGTTAGAGACCTTGCGCTCCTCCACCTTCCATTTGAGGATGCCCCACAAATGCCCAATAGGCTGGAGACATGCTTGGCCAGTCCATCACCTTTACCCTCAGCTCCTTTTAGCAAGGCAGTGGTCGTCTTGGAGGAGTGTTTGGGGTTGTTTATCATGTTGGAATAATGCCCTGCAGCACAGTCTCCGAAGGGAGGGGATCATGCTCTGCTTCAGTATGTCAGTACATGTTGGCAGTCATGGTTCCCTCAATAAACTGTAGCTCACCAGCGCCGGTAGCACTCAGACAGTCCAAGACCATAACACTCCCACCACCATGCTTGTCTGTAGACAAGACACACTTGTCTTTGTACTCCTACCCTAGTTGCTGTCACACATGTCTCCATGTGCATGAGTCCTCCATGCACGCCAAAGTTAGTCATGGAGTTCCACAAGGATCTGTCCTCGGACCAATCCTCTTCACTTTATATATGCTTCCTTTAGGCAATATTATCAGGAAATATTCCATAAACTTTCATTGTTATGCAGATGATACTCAGTTATATCTATCGATCAAGCCAGATGAAACTAATCAGGTAGCTAAACTTCAAATGTGCCTTCAGGATGTTAAAACCTGGATGACCTGTAATTTTCTCATGTTAAACTCAGATAAAACTGAAGTTATTGTTCTGGGGCCCAAGCACCTCCGTGACGCATTATGTAAAGAAATAGTTTCCCTTGATGGCATCGCCCTGGCCTCCAGCACCACTGTGAGGAATCTTGGAGTTATCTTTGATCAGGACATGTCGTTTAACTCTCACATTAAGGAAATTTCAAGGACACCTACGTAATATTGCGAAAATCAGGAACATCCTGTCTAAAAATGATGCAGAAAAACTAGTCCATGCATTTGTTACTTCTAGGCTGGATTACTGCAATTCTCTATTATCAGGCTGCTCGAAAAAGTCCATAAAGACTCTTCAGCTAATCCAGTATGCTGCAGCACGTGTTCTGAAAAGAGATCATATTTCTCTGCATTGGCTTCCAGTAAAATCCAGAATAGAATTTAAAATCATTCTTCTTACCTACAAAGCTCTTAATGGTCAGGCACCATCCTATCTTAAAGAGCTCATAGTACCTTACTACCCCACCAGAGCACTGCGCTCCCAGAATGCAGGGTTACTTGTGGTTCCTAGAGTCTCCAAAAGTAGACTTGGAGCCAGAGCGTTCAGCTATCAAGCTCCTCTCCTGTGGAACCAGGTTCCAGTTTGGGTTCAGGAGGCAGACACCATCTCCACATTTAAGAGTAGGCTTAAGACTTTCCTCTTTGATAAAGCTTATGGTTAGGGCTGGCTCAGGCGAGTCCTGAACCATCCCTTAGTTATGCTGCTATAGGCCTAGACTGCTGGGGGATTTCCCATTATGTGTTTGCTACAACTATTGTTACTAGTCCTATTGATATTATTGTAATTATAATCATTAACATTACGATTATTATCATTAACACTACTATAAATATCTGTACCATTTTTCATTTAGTCTATACCAACATCACCATCCCTGTCTGTACCTCTGTGTGTATACTGTATAGGCTGCCTTCTATCCCTCTCTCTGTTCCTGTCTTGCCCTCTCTCTGTCTCTCTATTTATATCGCTATTTTCCTATTATTATTATGTCTTATGCATTGTTTTAATCTTTAACCTGTTCTTTTTTATTATTCTCATCATTCTAGTCTGTCCACATGTGTAGGGTTTAGGTCAGGGATGTGGAGTGTTTTCTGTTCTTCCTGTTTGGCTGGGACCAATTCAATTCAATTTTCAATTCAATTTATTTATATAGCGCCAAATCACAACAACAGTTATTCACAGCGCTTTTCATAAAAGAGCAGGTCTAGACCATACTCTGTGATGATATTTACAGAAGCCCAACAGTTCCCACCAAGAGCAAGCACTAGGCGACAGAGGCAAGGAAAAACTTCCTTTTAAGAGGCAGAAACCTCCAGCAGAACCATGGCTCAGGGTGGGCGGCCATCTGCCTGACTGGTTGGGGTGAGAGAGAGAGAGAGAGAGAGAAAGAGAGAGAAAGAGAGAGAGAGAGAGAAAGAGAAAGAGAGAGGGATGTAAGGAGAGAGAGAGGGGGGGAGGCAGCCTACACAATATACACAGAGGTACAGACAGTAAAGGTAATGTTGCTATAGACTAAATGAAAAATGGTACAGATATTTATAATAGTGTTAATGGTAACCATCGTAATGTTAATGATTATAATAACAATAATAACAATAAGACTAGCAACAATAGTCGTTGCAGTAGAGGGTGCCGAGCAGGAACACGGGGGCAGCAGGTGACCCGCAGCCACAGATCCAGACTCCACAGCTCCAGAGCCAGAAAACCTGAGGAAGTGACAAGACTACCAGAAAGGGGAGAAGTTGTGTTAGTAACATGCAATAATGGGATAAGGTTGCATACAGAGGGAGAGAAAGTAGAGGAGAGAGGAGCTCAGTGCATCATGGGAAATCCCCCGGCAGTCTAGGCCTATAGCAGCATAACTAAGGGATGGTTCAGGACTACCTGAGCCAGCCCTAACTATAAGCTTTATCAAAGAGGAAAGTCTTAAGCCTACTCTTAAATGTGGAGATGGTGTCTGCCTCCTGAACCCAAACTGGAACATGGTTCCACAGGAGAGGAGCTTGATAGCTGAACACTCTGGCTCCAAGTCTACTTTTGGAGACTCTAGGAACCACAAGTAACCCTGCATTCTGGGAACGCAGTGCTCTGGTGGGGTAGTAAGGTACTATGAGCTCTTTAAGATAAGATGGTGCCTGACCATTAAGAGCTTTGTAGGTAAGAAGAATGATTTTAAATTCTATTCTGGATTTTACTGGAAGCCAATGCAAAGAAGCTAAAACAGGTGAAATATGATCTCTTTTCCTGGTTCCTGTCAGAACACGTGCTGCAGCATTCTGGATCAGCTGAAGAGTCTTAATGGACTTTTTCGAGCAGCCTGATAATAGAGAATTGCAGTAATCCAGCCTAGAAGTAACAAATGCATGGACTAGTTTTTCTGCATCATTTTTAGACAGGATGTTCCTAATTTTTGCAATATTACGTAGGTGAAAAAAGGCGGTCCTTGAAATTTGCTTAATGTGAGACTTAAACGACATGTCCTGATCAAAGATAACTCCAAGATTCCTCACAGTGGTGCTGGAGGCCAAGGCGATGCCATCCAGGGAAACTATATCTTTAGATAATGCGTCACGGAGGTGCTTAGGCCCCAGAGCAATAACTTCAGTTTTATCTGAGTTTAACATGAGAAAATTACAGGTCATCCAGGTTTTAACATCCTGAAGGCACATTGAAGTTTAGCTAACTGATGAGTTTCATCTGGCTTGATCGATAGATATAACTGAGTATCATCTGCATAACAATGAAAGCTTATGGAATGTTTCCTGATAATATTGCCTAAAGGAAGCATATATAAAGTGAAGAGGATTGGTCCAAGGACAGATCCTTGAGGAACTCCATGAGTAACTTTGGCGTGCATGGAGGACTCATCGTTAACATGTACAAACTGAAATCGATCTGATAAATAGGACTTAAACCAGCTTAGAGCGGTTCCTTTAATGCCAATGAAATATTCCAGTCTCTGCAATAGGATCTGATGGTCAATGGTATCAAATGCAGCACTAAGATCTAATAAAACCAGTACAGAGACAAGTCCTTTGTCTGATGCAATAAGGAGGTCATTAGTAATTTTCACCAGTGCTGTCTCTGTGCTATGATGAGCTCTAAATCCTGACTGAAAATCCTCAAATAAACTATTGCTATGTAGAAAGTCACACAGCTGATTAGCAACTGCTTTCTCCAGAACCTTAGAGAGAAATGGAAGGTTAGATATAGGTCTATAGTTGGCTAAAACATCCGGATCAAGTTTGGGCTTTTTCAGAAGAGGTTTAATTACAGCTACTTAAAGTACTGTGGTGATAAAGATAGATTGATCATATCTATTATAGAGGTGCTGACTAAGGGTTAGGGAATTTAGTTGGTAAAGATTGAGGGAAGCAAAACAGTCTAAACATGTATCTGGTTCTACAGCTGTTTCTAAGGTTCCTGAGTTAAGAGATAAGTCGGTGCCAATTGAGGGCAGGTCTTGGTGAATTTTGTCTCTAATAGCTAGAATTTTATCATTAAAGAAGCTCATGAAATCGTAACTACTGAGAGCTATGGGAATACTTGGCTCAATAGAGCTGTGACTCTCTGTCAGCCTGGCTACAGTGCTGAAAAGAAACCTGGGGTTGTTCCTATTTTCCTCTATTAATGACGAGTAGTACGCTGCTCTGGCATTACGGAGGGCCTTCCTATAAGTTTTAAGACTATCTTGCCAAATTAAACGAGAATTTTCCACTTTGGTGGAACGCCAATTCCTCTCAAGTTTCCGTGATATTTGCTTTAATTTGCGAGTTTCAGTATTATACCATGGAGCTAACCGTCTTTGTTTGTTGTTGACCAGTCAAGGTTGGTAGAGGATCTTTTGTTCCCCAAAACATAGAAACCCAGACTGTGTAAATGATTATGCAGCCCTTTGCTCTGGGCCAGACGTTAGTGACTGTCTTAGGAGACAGAACCTCTGGTCCAGCTGATTTGTGTTGCAGCACTTCTCTGTTTATTCTCTTTTGTTAAATAAATTCTTAAAAGACAACGGTTTGTCGTAACTCAATTATTTGCGCAACCTCTCACCAGGAAACGGATTTCCACGACAGAGGGGACAACAAATTTACACCGTTATACCAGCTGTACACTCACTACTTTACATTGTTGCAAAATGTAATTTCTTCAGTGTTGTCACATGAAAAAAGATAATCACAAATTTACAAAAATGTGAGGGGAGTACTCACTTTTATGAGATACTATATACAACACACCTTTTTAATCAGTTCTCTGTTCATCTTATGCCATGTTGCTCACCTGAAAGTTTCACTGTCACTGATGAAATCAGTCACCTGCTATTACTGCTTTTGTACACCCAACTTCCCCTAGGTAAAAAGTTATTGTCACTCCCTGCTGTGCTGAGCTTGATGTTTCCTCGTGGGGATTAATGAGGTCAAAGCTTAGTGACCCATCAGAAACACATGTACATTTTCATAATAATGCATTTTAAGTAAGTTGGCTGACTGAAATAATGAGTGACCTCATGAACCTCACCTCAGTGAAGGAGAAGTCGCATGCTGATGGTTGACAGAGTTGCTGTGATGATATCTGCCCCGCTGTCGTTCCCGCTTCTGCACCTGGTGACGAGGGTGGATGTTACCGTGCCGCTTGTCAAAATCCTGATGTGATTGGTTGCCATGTTGATCCTTGAACCAGTCTCTGGGCAGTGTCAGAGTTACCAAGCACAGCCCTAGAGGAGGCTGGAAAACAGGACAGACATGGATAGACAGATTAAAGGGAAAAGGAAAAGCGAAGGAGTATGAAAGACAGAGGGAAAACACTAAGTTCAGAGAGAAACTGGTCTTCACCTGTGTGATACAGGAGCCCTTGTGCTCCTCTGTCTCTTTAAAGGCATGCAAGGTGATACAGGTCCCTCGGGTGCTGGTATCGCCCCGCTTGTGGAACAGCATCCTCACCCTAAACCTCTCCTGCCCTCCCTCATCCCTCTCTCTCTCCACATGCTCTGACAGAAGAGAGGCAGACATAAGGGGAGAAAGAGGGAGGACAGGCTCTGATACGCGCTGTGGAGGGAGAAAGACTCTATGAAGCATGTTGGCTTTAGAAATAGCATACATTGCAATCTTCAGCCAACTCATCCACACATCTCATCTGTCCACTCCTTCTCCTCTTACCTGTGTAACTGAGTAAGAGCCAAATGAAGCCTGGAGGACTGGTCTGGGGCCCTGGCCAGGTGGGGACACCAAGAACAGGCTCTGGGAGAAGGAAAAGGGGCTGGAGTTTGAGAAAAGAGGTCCCAGTTCTGTTTGGAACAGAGGAAGGTACTGCCAAGAAGGAGGGATGACCGACATGTGGACTGGCAGGGAGAGGGGCACAGGAGGCTGCAAGAAGGATGCAGGGACTGAGGGAATAAAAAAGGAAAGAGGTGGAGTTTCAGAGATCAATGTGGATTAGAAAGTCAAAAAAATCCCCCTCTACTAGTTCATCTGCTGAATGGGGAAAGTTTCTCTGTAGGAGATATCTTGTCTCAAATACATGAGACGTCCACCCTACTGTGACTCTTATGGACCACAGACAAAAAATTCAATTACCATAGCAAAGACTCACCTACTATGAGAATCCACAAGAGCAGCAGCATGCTAATGCCTCTTCTGCACCACCGCACACCGCCCCAGCTGACACCTGTCATACCTACAGACCGAATGCAACACAGTATCATGTGACAACCAGTCCGCTGTGAATGAAGTCAGTATGAAACTACCATAGACTGTATATAAAAATGGACGTAGCGTCCGTGATGTCACCCATAGCGTTCTAAAGAGCCGTTTTGAAGCTCAAAGTTGTCTGAGCTGGCCTGCGCCATCTTGGCAGTGTCACACCGGATACCCATAAATGGGTAAAGAGGTGGGTCGTGGGTGGAGATGAGCTGACGAGTTGCTGAAACCATGCCTGCCTAGCTCGACATGACGGAGCTCAGGCTAAGGAGCTAATGCTATATGCTATTCTGCGTTAGCTTGTCTGGTTGGAGGTTGGCAGCCTGTGGCTGCATCGTTACAAGCTTGGAGGTAAGTTAACCTGAAACTGTACAACAACACTTTAAATAACTATTTATCATTAATGAGGTTATACAACACAAAGTGTAAAGTGCTTCAATGTTTTGTAATATATAAATGTGGTCAATTGAAACTCGATTTTGCAGAGACTTGCAGAAATTTGGGATTTAACACTAACAGTTACCATGAATCAGCATTCTCAAATGTTGTGTCCTTTATTTTGATGCCACTTGATCATATGATATGATCATATGATTACACTCTGAATTAAATGGGAAGAGCTGACGTACTGCGGTAAGCGTGTTGACTCATTTCTGTTTCCGGTGCTTGTGTGTTGGTAGTGTGTTGTGCTGCTCTCGCTAAATATCAGGTAAATTTGTTAGATTACAGCGGCCAACTGTACGCTAAACTCTTATTCTAACAGTAATTTTGCCTAACCACTCACACTTCTTTGCATCTTTTGGTGACTGCTGTTCAATCTCATAGTTGTTCAAAAGTTTTGCTAGCTAACGCTACAGTACTTTTGCTTAGCTGTTTGGTACTTTAGCTTAACATCTAGCGATGGCTTCTCCTTCTCCCTCTCTCTCTCCTACTTTCTCCTGCTCGGTGTGTCAGATGTTCAGTTACTCCTCTGCCTCCTTTAGCGGTAATGGTACGTGTAACAAGTAGTTTATTTATAGACATGGAGGCGAGGCTCAGTGATTTAGAAGTCTATTAGTATAGTATTTAAGGATTTTCAGTCAGGATTTAGAGTTCATCATAGCACAGAGACAGCACTGGTGAAAATTACTAATGACCTACTTATTGCATCAGACAAAGGACTTGTCTCTATACTGGTTTTACTAGATCTTAGTGCTGCATTTGATACCATCGACCATCAGATCCTATTACAGAGACTGGAATATTTCATTGGCATTAAAGGAACCGCTCTAAGCTGGTTTAAGTCCGATTTATCAGATTGATTTCAGTTTGTACATGTTAACAATGAGTCCTCCATGAACGCCAAAGTTAGTCACGGAGTTCCTCAAGGATCTTGTCTTGGACCAATCATTATCAGGAAATATTCCATAAACTTTCATTGTTATGCAGATGATACTCAGTTATATCTATTGATCAAGCCAGATGAAACTAATCAGGTAGCTAAACTTCAAATGTGCCTTCAGGATGTTAAAACCTGGATGACCTGTAATTTTCTAATGTTAAACTCAGATAAAACTGAAGTTATTGTTCTGGGGCCTAAGCACCTCCGTGACGCATTATGTAAAGAAATAGTTTCCCTTGATGGCATTGCCCTGGCCTCCAGCACCACTGTGAGGAATCTTGGTGTTATCTTTGATCAGGACATGTCGTTTAAGTCTCACATTAAGCAAATTTCAAGGACCGCCTTTTTTCACCTACGTAATATTGCGAAAATCAGGAATATCCTGTCTAAAATGATGCAGAATGATCCTTATTATCAGGCTGCTCGAAAAAGTCCATTGAGACTCTTCAGCTGATCCAGAATGCTGCAGCACGTGTTCTGACAGGAACCAGGAAAAGAGATCACATTTCTCCTGTCTTAGTTTCTCTGCATTGGCTTCCAGAAAAATCCAGAATAGAATTTTGAAATCATTCTTCTTACCTACAAAGCTCTTCATGGACAGGCACCATCTTATCTTAAAGAGCTCATAGTACCTTACTAACCCACCAGAGCACTGCGCTCCCAGAATGCAGGGTTACTTGTGGTTCCTAGAGTCTCCAAAAGTAGAATGAGAGCCAGAGCGTTCAGCTATCAAGCTCCTCTCCTGTGGAACCAGGTTCCAGTTTGGGTT
>NW_024043985.1:0-9047 GCF_014851395.1 Micropterus salmoides
CCCAGTGTGCCAGTAGCCTTCTCAGTTCCTGTCTTGATAGGTAATAGAAAAAGTATGGTGAATGTGTTAAGAATCAGGAGCCCAATAGATTCTGCAAAATTTAGCCTCAATTTCTTGAATTTTGCAGCCTGTCTCAAAATCATTTTAATCAATGATTTTATCATCAAGCACAATCTTAATTTCATGTTTCAAAACACTTTGTTAGACCAAGATACAGGGCAGCTGTTCTTATAGCGTCTACCCCTCCTAACTTCAGTCCTAACTTTAACATTTAACAACTCCCAGGACAGAGGGACTAAAGAACTGTGTTGTTGTGTTCTTGATAATTATGGGCTAGTCAGCATGTAAAGGTCCCACACACACAATAAGGGGCACACTCGGACTTTATCATCTCCAAGGTGTGACGTTTCCATGGATTGTGGTGATCATTCTTGCGTTTTCTTTTGAGAGCGCTATCTCAGTGCACCAAATGTGTACAGGCGTATTTCACAAAACAGTATATCACTGAAAAGACCAGTGGGATATTTATTCAGGCTTTCTCTTCCACACCCACCCTCTCTTGGGTCTCAGTCAATGAGCCTGTATATCATTTCAATTCTAAAATGACAAATGTTTGATGCCATTGAACTCACGAAAGGGAAGGTGGACTCTGGTAAGAAAAGTTTCCATGGAGTCACGCTGGTAAGAGTAGAAAAAAGAGAGTTGAAAAGCTGGACGCTGGTGGCGAAAAACAAATCTCCAGGTTCATTATGACATATGAGTAAATAATCATTTTTTAGTAATTTGTTTTTTAACAGCTTAACACTTTGTCGTGCTAAACAATTGTTTTGATGTCTTCCAGTCAGGATTTCCAACACACCACAGCACTGAGATGGCCCTTGTTAAGGTCTTCAGTGACATCCATTTAAACAGACAGTCTCAGAATTTCAGTCTCATTATTGGATCTTAGTGCATTCAACACAGTCGAACATAGCACATTAGTGACTGGAAAACTGCGTGGGACTGTCTGGCACAGTACAAAAGTGGTTTGAATCCTACTTAACAGACAGAGTCTACTTTGTGTCTATAGTTAATCACACGTCTGAGCTCATAAAATGACATATGGATTTCCCCAAGGCTCTATTCTGGGGCCTCTTCTGTTTAACATCTAAATGCTTCCACCGGCTCAGATTATGAAAACAACAAAATATGTTACCATAATTATGCAGATGACACACAGATGTACATAACCATATCACCAGGGAACTACGATCCCATACAAGCTCAGTAATTATTGAATACATTAACATTTACTCATTTGGCAGATGCTTTTATCCGCGACTTACATTTAACGAATAGATGTGCCAGAATTTTCTTCAATTAACATAATAGATAGTTTGTTAGTTGTTTTTGTTTTTTGGAGCCAAGGAGACAATTAAAAGTCAGTTTCAGCTTCAGTCAGCAATGTTGAAAACCACAAACCAAGCCAGAATCTTGGTGTAGTCATGGACCTGACCGTCAGACATCTGCAGCTGATTCAAAACGCTGCTGCTCGAGTCCTCACTGAGACCCAAAAAGTGGGTCAATCACTCCAGTTATGAGGCCTTTACAGTGGCTTTCTGTCAGTCAAAAACTGATTTCAAATACTGCTTTTGGTTTATAAAGCTAAAAGATTTAGGGCCAAAATACATTCCTGATCTTGTATTACACTATGAACCATCCGGACCTCTCAGGTCGTCTGGGACAGGTCTGCTCTCTGTCAATGTATCTGGACTCCCAGAAAACTGCAGGTCTGCTGAACTCTTCTTTTAAATCAAGACTGAAGACTCTTTTTGCAGCTTCCTTTTATTAAATCATAGTTGAGGTTTTCATTAATATCTTACACTGCACTTTACTTTTTTACTCTGTTTTATTTTTTGTTTTCTATTTAAACCTGTTGTAGTTGGATCTAAATAGCTTTTTATTTCCTTAATGTTGCTTTTTATATTTTATGTAAAACACTTTGAATTGCCTTGTTGTTGAATGTGCCATACAAATTACTTGTCTTGCCTTACATAACATCTGTGTCTGATAAGCTTTTTAAAAGCTGCATTGGCCAGGAACTGAACACCAACTTGCCGCGTGTTTCAGTGGCTCTTGATTGTCATTGTTGGCCCAGCCAGGTGCTTTTGTTGATAAGCAGGGACACAATTAATTGACACTTTGAAGAATAGAGTTTGACACATTTTTACAAAAGCATCACTATCAAAGTCTTTCCTCCCACTCTCTTGTGGTGACTCACTTGCCTTCACTGTGTGTAATCATTTATGTTTGTGTTTCTGCACAGAGTGCTGCTCTGGACAGCGTGCTCTCTGCATTCAGGTCTATATGTGGTGAGGACGGCGTCTCATTGGGTGAAGCTGTCAGAGAGCAGCACGGCAAAGATGAGTCTGTACACAGGTCAGTCTCTCTCACAGACCACACTGGTTTTCAGTACTATGCAACATTCTAAAAACTTAAATTTATCCCAAGATAACACCGTAACAAGTTGTGTGACAGTAAACAAAAAGGAAATGATACCAGTGGTTGAAAGACAGAGAGCTGCAGGATGTATGCACACAGTACTTCAAATTGTCACCTCTGCACAGCTGGCCAATCACGGTGTAAAGTGGGTGTGAATGTTGAATGCTGGGTTGTCTGCTTCGGAAAGTTGCAAAAATGGTCAGACACAGCACAGTCCTGGACTGATGTCGGAAAGGTTTCGGGGGAGGGTTCCTGAAGCTAATTAGACCATCAGAGTGTACTGGCAGCCCATCTCTCCTCTTAGTCTGCTTGTAACAGAGGTTGTTTTTACATAGACTCTCCCAATATGGACCTCCATGACGGCACCAGTAGTGTTGGTTGCCTGGAGATCAATGATTTCCTTGTAAATGTACAGAAATATTTCCTGCTGAATTCAGCAAGGGGTGATAACAAAGTGCTATTTAGTGGAGAACTATGAAGACGAGTGAGTGTGAGTCGTATTGCTGCTTTCTCAGTCGTCCCCCGATGTGGTGCTTTTCCTCGTTGTGTGAGGAGTCAGCGCCCTGGCTAAAGTCTGCCACAACCACCACCTTCCCATCATCCCCTTTGGCACTGGAACTGGCCTAGGGAGGGGTCGGCGCAGTGAAGGTGAGAGAAATAGGAGCAGTAAGACAGTTTTATGTAGGGCTGCAGCTACGAGGATTTTAGTATTGTAGCTTCTATAGATTTTCAACGATTCATCGATGTGTCGTTTAAGAAGTATTTGTGCTCGGCGGCGGGCAGCAGGTGAGTTAAAAGGTGCAGCTCCCAACACCCAGTTAACTCATGACTGTGAGGTTACAACTCGCGGCGCAAAAAGGAGAACAACAAACGCACGTGTACATTTTCAACTGAGGACTTACTGAGGGCTTACTTTGGCTAGCCTTCAATTCAACAATCATCAGGATTTCAGTTTAATGCTAAAGTTGCTGTTCTGTTACCTTGTCTGTGGTCCGCTGGCAGAACACCGGGTGCTTTCTGATCAGATGCCATTGTGTGCTGTTGCCGAGGCGACATAAGTTTCGTTTTACGGTGGACAGACCGGAAACATTACAGTTGTTGCCATTGGAGTTCAGTGAACTCATTGTCATGTTCAAGAAACCAGATTGAGATGATTTGACATGGTGCATTATCCTGCTGGAAGTAGCAATTGAATTGCTGCCATGTGAATTGGCTGATTAGCTATTAAACAGGTGTACCTAAAAGTGGCTGGTGAGTTTTATATGCATCCAGCAGTTATCAGGCGACATTATCATTCATTTGAAGTTGTGTGTCCGACCACCTGCCAAATGTAAGTACAACATTCACTCTCTTATATATCTGGCTTTTTAGCTGCTAAATTCTCCACCATGTTTTTTTTCACCATGTGGCCTTTTCATTGAAAACGGCTGGCTGTTGCAGCTGAAAACACTATGGCCCAGTGAAAGTGAACCAAATAGTGAAGTTACAGCAGATAACAGGTAAACGGATAAACAGTGAGCTGATAGCCACTTTAAGCGAAAATGTACTGACAATTCAATGACAAAGATGAATGACATTAAGTGGCAAAATTGCAATTGCTGTACAACATTGGAATTTACACTGGGAAATGTAATATATGGTGTATAAAACCACTACGAGCATGAAACTACAAAATAACAATATTTGGGTATTCTCTCTTCCTTCTCCTTTCCCTTAGGGTGGTGGTGTGCTTCAGTCTGAGGAACATGGACCAGTTCTGGATCTCCACCAGGAGGACTTTGACGTGACGGTGAGCCTGTGTGACTCGGAAGGCCCTCAACTCCTACCTGCGAGACACCGGCTTATGGTTTTCCTGTTGGTCAGTTTCTTAGTTTTCACTGTATTTTCCAGTAGCTCAATCTCACAGTTTTCTACCCATGTCGGACTAGCTGCTTGGCGAGCATTATGATGCGCATTTTGCTGTTGTCACAGAGAACAAAGGAAAGGGCTGAACTACAAACGAGCTGTTTTCAGGCAGTTCAGAGCAAGTTTTCTGTGGGAGATGGGAACTCCCTTTGGATGGACTTTGGGCTTTTTCACTTTTCACAAACCTATTACATGCACAAAATAGGTATATAACTCAATAAAGGAGTGGGAAAAGTCAAAAAGCATAGTATGACCTCTTTAAAATGTTTTTTTTAACCCTTTTAGCTGACATTAAAGTAGTTTAACTTAATACATCCAGCAGGTGGGATTTGTATAAGGTATCTTAACCTCCAAAGTGATTTTCAAGTTTATATAAAAAACCTAAGTGAAAATTAAACAATAAAAAAAACAACTAAAACTGAATTTTAGGTCAAGCACTGGCTGCAAGATCACACAAATGTGGGTGTGACAGAATTATAGTAGATTGACATGTCTGTCTGTGTATCACTTTTAAAAAATAACTTTTAAATAATAATAAATGCTAATGATGTGCTTTAATCGTCTCAGATCCTGGGCCGATGCTTCTGTGTGTGGTATGGCTGCCACCAGTGCGTCTGGCACCAATGCAGTGCGTTATGAACTATGAGAGAAAACACCTTAAACCTGGAGGTGGTGCTGGCTGATGGGACCATCATACACACGGCGGGGAAGGGCCGACGTCCCAGGTACACAATATCTGTTTGCACCCTCAAATATGCCGTATTGCCCTCTGGCGCTTAAATGCTATTGCCTTTCTTTTCTATCTTTTATCAATCTTTAGGAAAACCTCAGCAGGCTATAACCTGACAAACCTGTTTGTGGGGTCAGAGGGCACCCTGGGGATCATCACTAAGACTACATTGCGCCTATACGGCATCCCAGAGGCCGTGGTGTCAGCCGTTTGCTCTTTTCCGTCGGTCCAGGCTGCTGTAGACAGCACAGTGCAGGTTCTGCAATCAGGAGTACCCATCGCTCGCATTGGTGACTAGAATATACATAACATACATACAATAGATAACTGCACTTTTTCCATACAACAGTCAACATATTTCAATATATTTTTTGAACACGGTGTTAGCTGTCAGTTGCTAACCTTGGTGACAATAATACTGCACCACTTGGAGCTGCTTCACAATAAATACTTTGAGAGGTTTGCATATGTTAACATTTATGTGACAGCAGCGGAAAAACACGACAATACAGCTTCAACTGTGCAAGTATCTACACTTGCTGGATCATACTTGAGACCATCCCATGGCTCACGCAAATACATGCCAATCAAACTGAGATACTTTAGCGGTTATATTTGACTTCAACACAAAAAACAATGCACATTCAGACATAACATGATATTACACTGAATGGTTTAAAGGCACCTGGCTGGTGAGTTAGCACTACTAACTGTTTATCTCAATGTGACTAATATTCTATACTGATGGCACTGGGTGGGGATCTCTGGTACTGCTCTAGAATGGTTTTCATCCTACCTGTCAAATAGGAAGTTTTGCGTGTCTGTAAACAAGTATGTCTCTTCATTCTGTCCAGTTAAATATGGTGTGCCTCAGGGGTCGGTCTTAGGACCCATTTTGTTTTCCTTGTATCTGCTTCCCCTTGGACATATTATCCATAAACATGGCATTTCTTTTCATATTTATGCTGATGACACACAATATACTTGCCCGTCATCCACAGACCCTGGAATGCTGAGTTCACTTAACAACTGCCTTTGTGAAGTTAAAAAATGGATGTCAAATAATTTCCTCCAGCTGACTCAGACAAAACAGAAATCCTGGTCATCGGTCTCAGCAGATGGCAAATCAAATACTTCCATCTGCTGGTTCCCTAGTAAATCACATTAAGCCTGTGGCAAAGAACCTTGGTGTTTGGTTTGATAGTAATTTAAATTTCGAGCAGCACACCACAAAGCTTGTTCAATCATGTTTTTATGAACTTAGAAATATAGCTAAAATTCGATCTAGTTAACTTTTAAGGACACCGAGACCATTTTACCGCCTTCATCTCATCACGCCTGGATTATTGCAACAGCCTTTTCACCTGTTTAACCCAAAAATCTATTGATCGACTCCAGACTGTCCAGAACTCAGCTGCCAGGCTTTTAACCAGAACAAAGAAATATGACCACATTACTCCTATTTTAGCTTCATTACACTGGCTCCCAGTATGTTTTAGAATTGACTTTAAAATTCTATTGATCACTTTTAAAGCTCTTCATGGCCTCTCGCCTTGTTATATTCTGCCTTTTAGTTCCATACACACCAGCACGTACCTTGAGATCCTCGGGCAGAGGTCTGTTGTCTGTTCCAGAGTCTCGACTGAAAACTAAAGGGGACAGAGCGTTGCTGTCAGGGCCCCGAGGCTCTGGAACAGCCTGCCCCAGGAAATCAGGTCGGCTGAGTCGGTGAACTCTTTTAAGTCCCTTCTTAAAACATACTTTTATAGGAGAGCTTTTCCCGATCTTATTGACTTTATTTTATCCCTTTTATTTTATTGTATTTTACTAATTTTATATTAAATTTTCATGCTCTTATCTTTTTTGTATTATTCTTTACACTTGTTAAAGCACTTGTAACTTGTTTTTGAAAAGTGCTCTACAAATAAGGATTATTATTATTATTATAATATTCACATAAAAAAGTGGATGGAAACTTGCCTTATTTGCATTTATTACTACTTTTTAGGATTTTGGATGGAACCTAGTGTCACATAAGTAAACTGTGTTGGCATTTTTCAAATGTTTGTATAAATTGCCTACAGACCCTGTGACTGGTAAAGGACAGGAACATAGAAGCTGGGCATAACTTAGTCACTTTTTTCTTTCTGTAGTCGCCTGCATTAGCACATGTTGAGCCAATCGGTTAAGCGATGACACAACTTGGCTGAGGGTGAAAGGCATCATGGACTAGCCCTTCCATACAGTAAATGATGCTGGTTATCCCCCTGCTGGATGAGTGCAGTGAGATAAAATGGATCACAGCACAGCACATCAGGGCATGGCTAAAGCATGCTACAATGGTCTAGTAGGAATGGGGCTTCAGTAGTCAATCATTACACCACCCCAACCCAGGCCCCATCTGGTTCCAGTCTGAACAAGGCTCAAGAAGTCTGTTGCAATTAATTTACTGTGACTGACGTCTTGTGTCAAAACCAACGTTTTTTAAAACCTAGAAGGAATTTTTTATCACACCGTGTAAATATGTGATCGGTCAATGATGAGATGTGATTTGATGGCTTCCTCCTTAAGCATATTTAAGATGGACACATGTGAAAAATAGCTCTTGTTGTTACTTACAGTACTTCGAAAGTCCACAATCTATGACTTTCTAAACAGGTGCATCACCTCAAGCACAGCAAGACCAGATTTAAGAGACCCAATCTGCTCGACACATAAGGGATGGTGCAGTGAAATAAAAACTCATTAGGATTAACTTGGATTTGATAGATCCATATTTTGACTGTGCTAAAGACAGCGCTGTTTGCCACAAAGAGATTGATAGAGAATCTTTTGCAGCTGATTTGGACAAAGTTTCCTGTTTCTGAGATGTACAAAGAATTTTAACAATGAAATCAAACTTTTGAGCGTCTAACATGTTCAAGAGGAAGACTCTCTTCAGATCATGTCTTTGATAATCTGCCTCTTTCTTCACAGTATGTGGTCAAGACTGAAGATGAAATTAAATATGGATGAATTGTAGGGGTATCTCCAGCCATTCTGACTAGTTTGGCCCACATATAAGCACTGTACTGGGGGGATCTAAATGTGTGTGAAGTGTTAGCCATGTTAATGTAATCACCCCGCCTAGACGTGGACATCATAAGTCTTAATGAAATCTAAAAGAGCCAGGAGATATAGGAAAAATGGGGTTTTGGGAAAACTTAGCTTAGAGACAAAACAAGGAATCAATGGAACTTTATTGACCTCTTAGTAAACATTGGTACCTGCAGTGGAAGGTAAAAGAATACAAGATGAGAATTGGATCAAAATTAGTTCAGTTACTGGCAGTTGGAAAGTACATATTTGACCCTTAAGTAAAGTTGACAGAAGTCAGAAGAATGGCCTGTTTGGATACATCACACTGACATTTTGTCTTTCTTCTCTGTGTTTTTTCTGACTCTGTGGAAATATGTGTTATCCAGAGTTTCTGGAATGTGATGATTGAGCGTGCAACAGGTTCAGCTCTCTGTCCTACCCCGTGACCCCGACTCTGTTCCTGGAGTTCCACGCTCTGAACGAAGCCTCGAGGACAGGTCAACACAACCGGTTGTGAGTGTAAAAAAATCAGCTTAGTCCCATAGGGTACCATTGCTGTTGGATAAGAACCTAATATACTGTGCATATATAAGTTTAACATTTCAAATTATTATCAATGGTATATATTTTTACGTGAAAATCTGTTTTGTTTACAGAAATATTTTATCACAGAATTATGTGTCATCTTGTCGATGAAATGAAGTATAATTGAATGCCTGGATTTAAAACGTTGCACGTTTGTCAGCAGCAAAGCCAATAATGTATTGCATTTCATACTTTCAGCCACACATGAGACAGGGTATGGTAGAGAGATATTTTTTGGTTTTAGCCATGCTAGCCGCGTAGGTGTAGG
>NW_024043986.1:0-2281 GCF_014851395.1 Micropterus salmoides
TGCGGCAGAACTTGGGTAGCTGAAGACCAGCCGAGCTGCTGCACGCTGGATTAGCTGCAGAGGTCGGCACATGGAGGCTCAGCAGCCAGAGCCAGTTGCGGGAGTTTAGGCCCGAGATGATTATGCAACTTGATCCCATAGACACTCAGCAGTTGTTTAAAGACAGCCTAATGCTGTGTTTGCTACTGGAGCCAGGACCGCAACATCGCGATTTTGTCGAGGGGTAGCTGGGACACCTTTGGAGAGGGAGTATCAGCCGATTGGCAGTAGCAGGCTGGGGTGTAGGCTTTGACCATGCCCGGTGTAGATGCGTGTGAGCTTTTTTGGTCTTTCTTGTGAATAATCAGCAGCTGGTAGAAAAGTCCAGTCTCCCCGTCGGGAATCGAACCCCGGTCTTCCGCGTGACAGGCGGAGATACTGTCCACTATACTAACGAGGACGGCGCCCGCGCTGACCTTGGCACGTGTGTCGGCAGACTCTGCCCGTCATTTCGTCACGCAGCGTAGCGCAGGGCGTTGACTTCAAGCCCTCACTCTTCTTCGATATGACCCTTTTTGGCGATGAGGCCCGATTGACACTGCTCTCCTTTGGCCATGCAGGGTGCAGAGGAGCGGTGTAGTGCGGCAGAACTTGGGTAGGCTGAAGACCAGCCGAGCTGCTGCACGCTGGATTAGCTGCAGAGGTCGGCACATGGAGGCTCAGCAGCCAGGACCAGTTGCGGGAGTTTAGGCCCGAGATGATTATGCAACTTGATCCCATAGACACTCAGCAGTTGTTTAAAGACAGCCTAATGCTGTAGTTTGCTACTGTCCACTATACTAACGAGGACGGCGCCAACGCTGACCTTGGCACGTGTGTCGGGCAGACTCTGCCCGTCATTTTGTCACGCAGCGTAGCGCAGGGCGTTGACTTCAAGCCCTCACTCTTCTTCGATATGACCCTTTTTGGCGATGAGGCCCGATTGCACTGCTCTCCTTTGGCCAGTGCAGGGTGCAGAGGAGCGGTGTAGTGCGGCAGAACTTGGGTAGGCTGAGACCACCGAGCTGCTGCACGCTGGATTAGCTGCAGAGGTCGGCACATGCAGGCTCAGCAGCCAGGAGCCAGTTGCGGAGTTTAGGCCCGAGATGATTATGCAACTTGATCCCATAGACACTCAGCAGTTGTTTAAAGACAGCCTAATGCTGTAGTTTGCTACTGGAGCCAGGACCGCAAACAGTCGCGATTTTGTCGAGGGTAGCTGGGACACCTTTGGAGTGAGGGAGTATCAAGCCGATTGGCAGTAGCAGGCTGGGGTGTAGGCTTTGACCATGCCCGGGTGTAGGATGCGTGTGAGCTTTTTGGTCTTTCTTGGTGAATAATCAGCAGCTGGTAGAAAGTCCAGTCTCCTCGGGGAATCGAACCCCGGTCTTCCGCGTGACAGGCGGAGATACTGTCCACTATACTAACGAGACGGCGCCCACGCTGACCTTGGCACGTGTGTCGGGCAGACTCTGCCCGTCATTTCGTCACGCAGCGTAGCGCAGGGCGTTGACTTCAAGCCCTCACTCTTCTTCGATATGACCCTTTTTGGCGATGAGGCCCGATTGACACTGCTCCCTTTGGCCAGTGCAGGTGCAGAGGAGCGGTGTAGTGCGGCAGAACTTGGGTAGGCTGAAGACCAGCCGAGCTGCTGCACGCTGGATTAGCTGCAGAGGTCGGCACATGGAGGCTCAGCAGCCAGGAGCCAGTTGCGGGAGTTTAGGCCCAGATGATTATGCAACTTGATCCCATAGACACTCAGCATTGTTTAAAGACAGCCTAATGCTGTAGTTTGCTACTGGAGCCAGGACCGCAAACATCGCGATTTTGTCGAGGGTAGCTGGACACCTTTGGAGTGAGGGAGTATCAAGCCGATTGGCAGTAGCAGGCTGGGTGTAGGCTTTGACCATGCCCGGGGTTAGGATGCGTGTGAGCCAATTGCAGATTCTCTCCAAGTTGTCCTGTAAACCGCGCTATAAAAAGCAAACTGTACTCACTCAGATTTTTGACAGCCGCACAATGTATAGCTCCGGGTACCAATACACACGACTTGCTAATAAGGCACAGCAGGAACTGAGAAATTGACTCATACAGTCAAGTGTTGCTATTGCCTTTTTCTGCTTGGCTTATTGTCTTTTGTTAATGGGGAAGCTAGCATATCCTCGCCTCGGCGGACAGCGGCGTCACGCTCGATGCTGCTTTCTTCTTTGGTCTTTCTTGGTGAATAATCCGCAGCTGGTAGAAAAGTCCAGTCTCCCCGTCG
>NW_024043987.1:0-5934 GCF_014851395.1 Micropterus salmoides
TTTTGGTCTTTCTTGGTGAATAATCAGCAGCTGGTAGAAAGTCCAGTCTCCCCGTCGGGGAATCGAACCCCGGTCTTCCGCGTGACAGGCGGAGATACTGTCCACTATACTAACGAGGACGCGCCCGCGCTGACCTTGGCACGTGTGTCGGCAGACTCTGCCCGTCATTTCGTCACGCAGCGTAGCGCAGCGTTGACTTCAAGCCCTCACTCTTCTTCGATATGACCCTTTTTGGCGATGAGGCCCGATTGACACTGCTCTCCTTTGGCCATGCAGGGTGCAGAGGAGCGGTGTAGTGCGGCAGAACTTGGGTAGGCTGAAGACCAGCCGAGCTGCTGCACGCTGGATTCTGCAGAGGTCGGCACATGGAGGCTCAGCCGCCGGACCAGTTGCGGGAGTTTAGGCCCGAGATGATTATGCAACTTGATCCCATAGACACTCAGCAGTTGTTTAAAGACAGCCTAATGCTGTAGTTTTCTACTGTCCACTATACTACTAGGACGGCGCCAACGCTGACCTTGGCACTGTTGTCGGGCAGACTCTGCCCGTCATTTTGTCACGCAGCGTAGCGCAGGGCGTTGACTTCAGCCCTCACTCTTCTTCGATATTACCGTTTTTGCGATGAGGCCCGATTGACACTGCTCTCCTTTGGCCAGTGCAGGGTGCGAGGAGCGGTGTAGTGCGGCAGAACTTGGGTAGGCTGAAGACCAGCCGAGCTGCTGCACGCTGGATTAGCTGCAGAGGTCGCACATGCAGGCTCAGCAGCCAGGAGCCAGTTGCGGGAGTTTAGCCCGAGATGATTATGCAACTTGAATCCCATAGACACTCAGCAGTTGTTTAAAGACAGCCTAATGCTGTAGTTTGCTACTGGAGCCAGGACCGCAACAGTCCGCGATTTTGTCGAGGGTAGCTGGGACACCTTTGGAGTGGGGAGTATCAGCCGATTGGCAGTAGCAGCTGGGGTGTAGGCTTTGCCATGCCCGGGTGTAGATGCGTGTGAGCTTTTTGGTCTTTCTTGGTGAATAATCAGCAGCTGGTAGAAAAGTCCAGTCTCCCCGTCGGGGAATCGAACCCCGGTCTTCCGCGTGACAGGCGGAGATACTGTCCACTATACTAACGAGGACGCGCCCACGCTGACCTTGGCACGTGTGTCGGCAGACTCTGCCCGTCATTTCGTCACGCAGCGTAGCGCAGGGCGTTGACTTCAAGCCCTCACTCTTCTTCGATATGACCCTTTTTTCGATGAGCCCATTGACACTGCTCTCCTTTGGCCATGCAGGTGCAGAGGAGCGGTGTAGTCGGCAGAACTTGGTAGGCTGAAGACCAGCCGAGCTGCTGCACGCTGGATTAGCTGCAGAGGTCGGCACATGGAGGCTCAGCAGCCAGGCCAGTTGCGGGAGTTTAGGCCCGAGATGATTATGCAACTTGATCCCATAGACACTCAGCATTGTTTAAAGACAGCCTAATGCTGTAGTTTGCTACTGGAGCCAGGACCGCAAACAGTCGCGATTTTGTCGAGGGGTACTGGGACACCTTTGGAGTGAGGAGTACAAGCCGATTGGCAGTAGCAGGCTGGGGTGTAGGCTTTGACCATGCCCGGGTGTAGGATGCGTGTGAGCCAATTGCAGATTCTCTCCAAGTTGTCCTGTAAACGCGCTATAAAAAGCAAACTGTACTCACTCAGATTTTTGACAGCCGCACAATGTATAGCTCCGGGGTACACAATACAACACGACTTGCTAATAAAGGCGACAGACAGGAACTGAGAAATTGACTCATACAGTCAAGTGTTGCTATTGCCTTTTTCTGCTTGGCTTATTGTCTTTTGTTAATGGGAAGCTAAGCATATCCTCGCTCGCCTCGGTCGGACAGCGGCGTCACGCTCGATGCTGCTGTTATTCTTTTGGTCTTTCTTGGTGAATAATCAGCAGCTGGTAGAAAAGTCCAGTCTCCCGTCGGGGAATCGAACCCCGGTCTTCCGCGTGACAGGCGGAGATACTGTCCACTATACTAACGAGGACGGCGCCCACGCTGACCTTGGCACGTGTGTCGGCAGACTCTGCCCGTCATTTCGTCACGCAGCGTAGCGCAGGGCGTTGACTTCAAGCCCTCACTCTTCTTCGATATGACCCTTTTTGGCGATGAGGCCCGATTGACACTGCTCTCCTTTGGCCAGTGCAGGGTGCAGAGGAGCGGTGTAGTGCGGCAGAACTTGGGTAGGCTGAAGACCAGCCGAGCTGCTGCACGCTGGATTAGCTGCAGAGGTCGGCACATGCAGGCTCAGCAGCCAGGAGCCAGTTGCGGGAGTTTAGGCCCGAGATGATTATGCAACTTGATCCCATAGACACTCAGCAGTTGTTTAAAGACAGCCTAATGCTGTAGTTTGCTACTGGAGCCAGGACCGCAAACAGTCGCGATTTTGTCGAGGGGTAGCTGGGACACCTTTGGAGTGAGGGAGTATCAAGCCGATTGGCAGTAGCAGGCTGGGGTGTAGGCTTTGACCATGCCCGGTGTAGGATGCGTGTGAGCCAATTGCAGATTCTCTCCAAGTTGTCCTGTAACGCGCTATAAAAAGCAAACTGTACTCACTCAGATTTTTTGACAGCCGCACAATGTATAGCTCCGGGGTACACAATACAACACGACTTGCTAATAAAGGCGACAGACAGGAACTGAGAAATTGACTCATACAGTCAAGTGTTGCTATTGCCTTTTTCTGCTTGGCTTATTGTCTTTTGTTAATGGGGAAGCTAAGCATATCCTCGCCTCGGTCGGACAGCGGCGTCACGCTCGATGCTGCTGTTATTCTTTTGGTCTTTCTTGGTGAATAATCAGCAGCTGGTAGAAAAGTCCAGTCTCCCCGTCGGGGAATCGAACCCCGGTCTTCCGCGTGACAGGCGGAGATACTGTCCACTATACTAACGAGGACGGCGCCCGCGCTGACCTTGGCACGTGTGTCGGCAGACTCTGCCCGTCATTTTGTCACGCAGCGTAGCGCAGGGCGTTGACTTCAAGCCCTCACTCTTCTTCGATATGACCCTTTTTGGCGATGAGGCCCGATTGACACTGCTCTCCTTTGGCCAGTGCAGGTGCAGAGGAGCGGTGTAGTGCGGCAGAACTTGGGTAGGCTGAAGACCAGCCGAGCTGCTGCACGCTGGATTAGCTGCAGAGGTCGGCACATGGAGGCTCAGCAGCCAGGAGCCAGTTGCGGGAGTTTAGGCCCGAGATGATTATGCAACTTGATCCCATAGACACTCAGCAGTTGTTTAAAGACAGCCTAATGCTGTAGTTTGCTACTGTCCACTATACTAACGAGGACGGCGCCAACGCTGACCTTGGCACGTGTGTCGGGCAGACTCTGCCCGTCATTTTGTCACGCAGCGTAGCGCAGGGCGTTGACTTCAAGCCCTCACTCTTCTTCGATATGACCCTTTTTGGCGATGAGGCCCGATTGACACTGCTCTCCTTTGGCCAGTGCAGGGTGCAGAGGAGCGGTGTAGTGCGGCAGAACTTGGGTAGGCTGAAGACCAGCCGAGCTGCTGCACGCTGGATTAGCTGCAGAGGTCGGCACATGCAGGCTCAGCAGCCAGGAGCCAGTTGCGGGAGTTTAGGCCCGAGATGATTATGCAACTTGATCCCATAGACACTCAGCAGTTGTTTAAAGACAGCCTAATGCTGTAGTTTGCTACTGGAGCCAGGACCGCAAACAGTCGCGATTTTGTCGAGGGGTAGCTGGGACACCTTTGGAGTGAGGGAGTATCAAGCCGATTGGCAGTAGCAGGCTGGGGTGTAGGCTTTGACCATGCCCGGGTGTAGGATGCGTGTGAGCCAATTGCAGATTCTCTCCAAGTTGTCCTGTAAACGCGCTATAAAAAGCAAACTGTACTCACTCAGATTTTTTGACAGCCGCACAATGTATAGCTCCGGGTACACAATACAACACGACTTGCTAATAAAGGCGACAGACAGGAACTGAGAAATTGACTCATACAGTCAAGTGTTGCTATTGCCTTTTTCTGCTTGGCTTATTGTCTTTTGTTAATGGGGAAGCTAAGCATATCCTCGCCTCGGTCGGACAGCGGCGTCACGCTCGATGCTGCTGTTATTCTTTTGGTCTTTCTTGGTGAATAATCAGCAGCTGGTAGAAAAGTCCAGTCTCCCCGTCGGGGAATCGAACCCCGGTCTTCCGCGTGACAGGCGGAGATACTGTCCACTATACTAACGAGGACGGCGCCCGCGCTGACCTTGGCACGTGTGTCGGGCAGACTCTGCCCGTCATTTCGTCACGCAGCGTAGCGCAGGGCGTTGACTTCAAGCCCTCACTCTTCTTCGATATGACCCTTTTTGGCGATGAGGCCCGATTGACACTGCTCTCCTTTGGCCAGTGCAGGTGCAGAGGAGCGGTGTAGTGCGGCAGAACTTGGGTAGGCTGAAGACCAGCCGAGCTGCTGCACGCTGGATTAGCTGCAGAGGTCGGCACATGGAGGCTCAGCAGCCAGGAGCCAGTTGCGGGAGTTTAGGCCCGAGATGATTATGCAACTTGATCCCATAGACACTCAGCAGTTGTTTAAAGACAGCCTAATGCTGTAGTTTGCTACTGGAGCCAGGACCGCAAACAGTCGCGATTTTGTCGAGGGTAGCTGGGACACCTTTGGAGTGAGGGAGTATCAAGCCGATTGGCAGTAGCAGGCTGGGGTGTAGCTTTGACCATGCCCGGGGTGTAGATGCGTGTGAGCTTTTTGGTCTTTCTTGGTGAATAATCAGCAGCTGGTAGAAAATCCAGTCTCTCCGTCGGGAATCGAACCCCGGTCTTCCGCGTGACAGGCGGAGATACTGTCCACTATACTAACGAGGACGGCGCCCGCACTGACCTTGGCACTGTGTCGGGCAGACTCTGCCCGTCATTTCGTCACGCAGCTAGCGCAGGGCGTTGACTTCAAGCCCTCACTCTTCTTCGATATGACCCTTTTTGGCGATGAGGCCCGATTGACACTGCTCTCCTTTGGCCAGTGCAGGGTGCAGAGGAGCGGTGTAGTGCGGCAGAACTTGGGTAGGCTGAGACCAGCCGAGCTGCTGCACGCTGGATTAGCTGCAGAGGTCGGCACTGCAGGCTCAGCAGCCAGGAGCCAGTTGCGGGAGTTTAGGCCCGAGATGATTATGCAACTTGATCCCATAGACACTCAGCAGTTGTTTAAAGACAGCCTAATGCTGTAGTTTGCTACTGGAGCCAGACCGCAAACAGTCGCGATTTTGTCGAGGGTAGCTGGGACACCTTTGGAGTGAGGGAGTATCAAGCCGATTGGCAGTAGCAGCTGGGTGTAGCTTTGACCATGCCCGGGGTGTAGGATGCGTGTGAGCCAATTGCAGATTCTCTCCAAGTTGTCCTGTAAACGCGCTATAAAAAGCAAACTGTACTCACTCAGATTTTTTGACAGCCGCACAATGTATACTCCGGGGTACACAATACAACACGACTTGCTAAAAGGCGACAGACAGGAACTGAGAAATTGACTCATACAGTCAGTGTTGCTATTGCCTTTTTCTGCTTGGCTTATTGTCTTTTGTTAATGGGAAGCTAAGCATATCCTCGCCTCGGTCGGACAGCGGCGTCACGCTCGATGCTGCTGTTATTCTTTTGGTCTTTCTTGGTGAATAATCAGCAGCTGGTAGAAAAGTCCAGTCTCCCCGTCGGGGAATCGAACCCCGGTCTTCCGCGTGACAGGCTGAGTACGTCCCTATACTACGAGGACGGCGCCCGCGCTGACCTTGGCACGTGTGTCGGGCAGACTCTGCCCGTCATTTGTCACGCAGCGTAGCGCAGGGTTGACTTCAAGCCCTCACTCTTCTTCGATATGACCCTTTTTGGCGATGAGGCCCGATTGACACTGCTCTCCTTTGGCCATGCAGGGTGCAGAGGAGCGGTGTAGTGCGGCA
>NW_024043988.1:0-8084 GCF_014851395.1 Micropterus salmoides
CTACCGAATTGTGTGAAACCAGATAATGAACATACACAGTCCCCTCCAAAAGTATTGGAACGGTAAGGCCAGGAATACCAGGAAATAAAAGCTGAAATTCTGAACTCTTGTCTCATACTCATCTTTAGATCTTAAACCCAGATGTCTTCAGTGAACAACAAAAACAAAGGGGTTTACCTTACCTTTCCAATACTTTTGGAGGGGACTGTATTCTGGGTATTGAACTTGCCGCCCCTGGTCCACCTGGTTGGTTAGACGTCCTTGCCTCCTCTCCAAGTACATTTCTTTTAGCCCTCTGATCCACTATGATGCATCGACAGCATTCCACTTTTATTCACCACTGTTCGTAATACAGGAACAGTACTATGAGATCTTTCAGAAAATGCATGTTTGTGTTGTATTCTTGCTGATTCATGCAATACTACATCCTGTTTTAGATATAGGTTAATGCATAAATGAGCCTTCTTGTCTTTCAGAACTGGGAAACACAATTTCCACCTTGTTTGGAGGAGGATCTTCAGAACCAGCTCCAAATGTAACTGAACCTGTCCAGGTACTTGCAGTTCTATACATGGCACAGTACAGTCAGTTAAACTAGGACTGGGCAATAAACAATAATGATAATTATAGCAATATAATTATCCTCAATAACAATATAATAAATGTTCAATATATCATCAATAAATATTTGGTTTAATTAATTTGAATCACAAATGAACTGTCACTTAATTTGTCTATTGAAATATACATTTTTCTTTGAGGAAAAGGGACTGAGAAAATTTAATATTTGTTAAAGATTTTCACAATAATTTTGAATGTTCGACCTCAGATTTGTTAAGTTATCCTCTGTTTGGTATCAAGTGTTTGTCACACTCACGTAAAGAAACGTTTAACCACAATTAACCTGGTTTCTTCCATTTTCACTCAGCAGCAAAAATCAGCCTTTAAACTTGAAAGAAATAATAATTTATCATCAGACATTTATCGTGATAATTATCGATATCGAATGATTGAAATGCTTTTATCGTGATAACATTTTTGGCCATATCGCCCAGCCGTAAATTAAACATACACAATCATATGAATATGTTTATTAAGAAAATACAGTAATGCCTGTATGAACTCTGGATTTCACACTTCAGGTAGGTTTTAGAACTGCAGTGAATAGAAAAAGTCTACACAGCCCTGTTAAAATGCCAAGATAAATTATGTCAGAACTTTTTCCACCTTTTTTAATGTGATCTATAATGTGAACAATTTAATTTAAAAACGAACTAAAATCTTTTGAGGGGGGGAAAAATGAAAAATAAAAACCTTTCAATAACCCGCCATTCTGACAGGGGTGTGTAGACTTTGTGTCCACTGTAATTGATGAAACTGAATGTGTCCCTGACTTCTTGTGTCCAGGATGAGGAGGAAGTGCCTCCAGAGTCTGAAAAGGATGGCGAGGCCAAGAAGGATGAGGCCCACAAGGATGAGGCCCAGAAGGACGAGGTAGCCAAGGAGAAACAGGACGATTCGGAGAAAGGTGCAGGTGAAGAGAAAAGTCAGGAGAAGACAGAGGAGGCAGGCAGCAAGACTGATGCCAAGGTAAGATCTGTTACACGTAATGTGTCTGAGAAACACATCGATGTGAATTCAGTCTCAGTGGTCAGTGGTTATATATTTACACAGCACTTTGTGAAAATCTGTACTCAAGAGATTAGCTTTAACAGACCTGGTAGTAGGGATGGGGATCGTTCATTTTTATTGATATCGAGACTGCTTAACGATCCGATTATTTATAGATATTTTGCTATTATTTGGCCAACAGAGAGCAGCAGAGACTGCAGCCTGATGATTTTCTTATCCATTGTGTTTCAAATTAAATCAGATTTTACGCTCGAGACTTAACGTTTCATCATAGGACCCGCAAGTCTCAATAGCAGTATCAATAAGCTCAAACCTTATTGCTTTTGGGTTTTGAGAAATTTTGGAACTGGGTCTCAATCCCCATTCCTACCTGGTAGTGAAAGTAACCATATCTGCTGGTGAAGGAGGAAACGGACGGAGAGAAGTCTGGAAACACTGAGGCAGAGAAGGATGTGGAAAAGAAGGCAAAACCTCAGAAAAAGAGCAAGATCTCTGAAGACATCGCAGTGGAACTCGTCATCAATGACATCCTCGACCCTACTGCAGATGATGTCACTTCCTCGAAGAAGAAGTAAAGCAGCAATTGTCATTCTTTTTAACTGTTGTGAGGTTGGGTTCTCAGTTTTGGCGTCTAAAACAAGTCTTTGGATCTTTTCAGGTTGCAGGATCTGACGGACAGAGACTTGGCCAAACAGGAAAGGGAAAAGACACTTAACAGTCTGGAAGCTTTTATTTTTGAGACACAGGTGAGCAACAGAAGTGAAAGTTCTGTTTTTCAGCTTTATCTTTATAGTGTTTTATGTAAGGCAATTTGTAGTTGCCAGTGCAGTGTAAAGGGAATATGCGCAAACATTAATCCTAGCTGTTGAATCATTTTAATGTAAACCACCAAGGCACCACATCACCTGTGCCTCTTCCCAAAAACACACAAAAACAATACTTGCGCTCTTTCTCCAGGACAAGCTGTACCAGGACGACTACCAGCTGGTGGTGTCAGAGGAGGAGAAAGAGCAGATCTCTGCCAAGCTGAGCGAGGTGTCTGAATGGATGGACGAGGATGGCTACGCGGCCACCACAAAGCAGCTGAGAGAGAAGCTGTCTCAGCTGAAGAGCCTGTGCAAGGACATGTTTTTCAGGGTGGAGGAGCGACGCAAATTGCCAGACCGCCTGGCAGCCCTAGACAGCATGCTAAACACCTCCAGCTTCTTCTTGAGGTCAGTGTTGGAAGGAAGGTGGGAAGCAGCTGGAGGATTTTGTGTTGGGTCAGTTGATTTGTATTGACTCATTTTTATTTTTATTTCAAAGGAGTGCTAGACTGATTCCAGAAGATGACCAAATCTTCACTGAAGTTGAGCTGAATATGTTAGAAAAAGTGATCAACGAAACAACGGTAGGTGGTGGTTGTCATGCTGTCATCACACTGCTGTGGAGGATTGTCACCTTATTCATTTAGTTTGCTTAAGAGGGACTCTGCCCATGTTGTTATTGCTCTTCAGTGAAGTTGTGGACCTTGCAAAAGACGGATTATAATTGAATGGTCTGAATTTGGCTACAGAGGCTGGGATATCCTGACTTTCAGTCTCTAGTAATCTAGTGATCTAGTTATTTCCATAATGCAGCTGAGATAGCCCTGATGACAGGTCTATGACATCAGAGTAATTTTCTCAGACTATAGAAAGGCCCTCCTGGAGCCACAGAAGACATTTTCTAACAGTCACAGGCTGTAGTTCTCCTTGTACAGAGGAAAATTACCTAGATGTGTAAAACTGAATCTGTGTCTTGCAGACGTGGAGGAATGAGACGGTAGCCGAGCAAGAGAAACGCTCTCCAAAGGAGCGACCTGTCCTACTCTCCAAGGACATAGAGTCCAAACTAGCTCTGCTGGATCGAGAGGTCAACTACTTGCTCAACAAAGCCAAATTTGCCAAGCCGAAGGCTAAAGCCAAAACCAAGAACAGCACCAGCTCTGATAAAGGCAGCAAGGCCAACAACACGGCCGAGGAGAAGGTCATCCCTCCCACAGAGGAGAGCACGGACACAAAGAGTGGTGGGTCAAACACCAAAACCCACATTTCTGTTATTATACCCTTATAAATATGAAAAAGAATTACAACTGTGGATTGGCTTAAAATAACTTGTATGTATTTTTTTTTTCTGAAACAGAAGGCCCAGAGGAGGTACCGCCTGGCGAAGCCCCGTCCACGGAGGAGAGCACTGTACACGCAGACCCGACAGCCAATCACAGCCCACAGAAGAAACAACAACTACAGGTCGGTCTGCTAAGCCTGTTGCTGATGATTCCGGAGAACTTTAGGGGGGTGGACAAAACAATTCAAACACATGAACACACGACAGTAAACTACAGGCTCAGAAATCTCCACTGAACTGAATGAATGGGACATTATATACTGGACTAATGTTTCGCAGGTGGGGTATCAGTCGCTGAAGGAAATGTACTTGTATAGCACCTTTCTAGTCTTCTGACTTCACTCAAAGCCCTTTACACTACATGTCATATTCACCCCTTTACACACACAGAGGCTACCTTGCAATGTGCCTTTCAGAAAGAAACTAATCATTCAGGGTACTTCTCAAGTCTCTGTATTTGTCGTTTCCTTATTCCTCGATCCTCACTTGAACCGGAAGTTGTTCCTCTCCGCCATTTTGCAGACCGTCCCAAAGCTCTTATTTGCGCTCCAAGGAGCGATCTCTGAGGAGCTATTAGCGAGGATACACCAGTGCATCCTTCGCGGACGTCTTTTACTGACCGTCATGCTCCCTTACTGGATAGCCATTATATAGATTGGACACTGCAGCTGATCGGACTGATCTGATTCATCACCACAGATAACATTAAACTCAAGTGTATCACTGCAAAGAGTTAGGCTATATTTGATTTTTTTATGATTCACTGTCTAGTTAAAATCTGAGTTCATTGTAGGTCTGAACAAAAAAGCTCCACACACAACTTTCTTCATTTATTAGAAAGAGTATTCTTTCTTTTTTATTTCTCCCATCTACTTTTATAATGGAGACAGTTAGAGAGAGTCTGTCGGCAAGAAACACGTTTTACATCATTTACCGTCACTTCTATTCAGTCTCATGTGAGGCTGGTCATTCCTGTGTTTAGTCAATGACAATAAAACATAGTGAACAAGTTAGGAGTTGGACAAGTCCCTAAACTGCACTCAAGTCTCTAATGAAGCAAGCAAAGGAAAATAAAAACCTGCACATCCAGCCTTCTCACCCACTGCTTCTGATGAAAGCAGCCGGTGGCTAAGCGCGTAAAATCAGCTGATGAAAGAATGAAAAGTGCTACTGCTCAAAAAAATAAAATAAAATCATTGGATAGATATGATGGAACGCAGTGATCGATCGGTGACGAGTGATGTGACTTTGAAATAAGATGTATGCAGTAGTGTTAGAGGATATCTGAAGAGGAAATGAACAGAAAGCCTAAAACTGAGTGTCCCAAGACACCATGATCATATTCTGGCTTATTCAATAACAAAATCAGAATCAATGAATATAAATGCCGATAATATCAGCATTGTGCCAGTAGAAGTGATCCTGTGCCTCTGAGCAGGACATACAGTAACATATAATTATTCATATGCAGGTAACAGCTACAGAGAATCATGCTGAGCTGCACTGATAACTGTGAGACTTTTAGTGCCAACACAGTGCACATGTGTGCAGACACAAACTCCATGAAAAGTCTCTACAGCTGTTAGAGCCGACTGACAGCTGATCCAGCTGTGATCAGAAACTGACGGCACTTCATGTGACTCTTCAGTGGAAAGGACGTCTCTAAAAACATATTTCCTCGTTCCTTCGTTTCCAAAGACGCAAGTGAGGGAAACGTAGATGCAATTAAGAGACTTGAGAAGCGCCCTCTCACACACTCTCACTTTTGTGACTTTTCCCACAGACGATCTGATTAGTGGGCAACCCACTAAGATCATTCATCCTCCAGGGTGCTGACTCAGAAAAGACTTTGATATTTTTGTCACATGACCTGTAATTAACTCCAGCTGCTATAATAAGCTCTTAGTTGACAGTGCTTATTATGTACAAATAAAAAAGCGTATAACTACTGCAATGTTCTATATAGTAATTTGCACATGAAAAAAATATAAATTCAAAAGATTTGGATGTTTTTGTCAAATAAGGAACATAAAATAAAATTCTTAAACAAGTTAGTCATAGAAGGTAAAATTTGTCAACATGTAATGCTTCTGTTTTTCCACCTGTTCAAAATTAATAAATCTTAATTAATAATGTGATGTAATTTATTACAATAAAAGGTTGATTTACGTTTCTCTCTCATCCAAAGGAGCTTTTTTACATTTTGACAAGTTGCACACAAAGTTGTACCCAAAGCTAAAGCTCATGTTTCTCCTACTGACCGTTCAGATGTGAAATGTCACAGCGCTGGCTTTGCTATTAAAAATGACAAATAATATGGATGTCTTACATTACAAGAATTATTAAATTGCCTTTGGCTACAAAAGTATTTGGAAACATCATCAGAGAGAATAAGATGACAAGCCAGGTCTGCATTTTTCCCTCTTTCCAGGTAAGGCCTTTTCAAATGTTAGAGCGATTCCCTCTCAGCTACCATAGCAACAGGTTTTCTTGTGTCTCGTTAAATTAGTGAAGATGGGCTTGAGTTACTCAGCACTTGAAGCCGTGGAGAGGAAGGGGAACATACTCGCCACAGAGCTTAGGGTTTTTCTGTACCTATGAAATGAGCTGATATAATCCCACATCCACACAATATTCTTCTTTCCTTCTCTGTCTTCATCTGCAGGACCAACAGAGAAGGCCCAACTTGAAAATCACATAGAGGATGAATTATAACAGCTGGAACTGGGGGGGAAATCACTATTTTGACAGTGTATAAATGTTCTAGTTCCTTCTCATTCTGTGTTTTTTTTTTTTTTTTTTTTTTTTTTTTTCCTTTGGCACGGTTTATTGAACTGCCAGAAGCTGATTGGATAAGGATTAAAGACCATTTATCTTGTCCCTCTTCCTCTTCTGTGCTGTTCATCTCTTTTCTTCATGGATTCTGTAAGCAGCGGACACTTAAACATCATGGAGAAGCAGTTTAACAGAAGTAACTCCCCACACTGGTTCTGTGCTGTGATAGTTTCAGACACAATCCCTTCTCACGTCCAACAAATGATCACATCAATGCTGATCCACAGGGACTTTTAAGCAATGCTTGGCCGTATTGAAGTAACTATATGGACAGTTCACATGAGTGGTTTGTCATTTCATTTCCTGCTTTGTCCTTTGCACTGTATCCTCAACCATGGTGTTTTGCCATTTGTCCTGACACCTGCTCCTTTACTGACGTTTCATGGCCGCTGTGTAAGTGCACTACTTAATGGTGTTGGCCACAGCGGAGGGTGAGAGGTGATTTAGAGTACTTTGGGGGATTTTTCATACTATGATTTTTTTTTTTTTTGATTTTTTTTTTTTTGTTGCTCCAATCCAGAATCTATTTGGCCATATAATTTGTGGGTATATATGTTGAAAACATGATAAAAAGTGGGAGCAAACCTCATGTACATACAGTGTGTTTAAAGTACAGTCGGTTGATTTAAATGGAAATTGAAAAACATCTGTTGTAACTATGAATCTGTCCTCATAACTATTGATGAGGCAGCGTTGTACAATATCAATTTCATCATTGTCATTTGCAGGGCAGAACTGCAGAAGTCTAAAATTCAGGAAGGGGAGATGAAAACAGTGTTGTTTCTAAACTGTTAATAAAAAGATCATTTTGTTTTTATTTGATTGTCATTTTGTTAACAACATGATTACTTAATCTCACTTTGGGTTTGGTGCACTGAACAGACAACCCAGGGTCAAGCGTCTGTGCCAACCCACTTCTATCCTGTTGAAGTGTCCTTGAACAAGACTTTAGCTGTACCTGACCTGGCTTTTAGCAGACCCAGCAGAGGGGTCAGATGGCCTTGTTGGCTGTTAGGCTCTAACTGGTCAAGTATGTGTTTCTAGTTTGTAATTTGGGCTTTCCCTCTAGTCCACTGAGCTCCAGAAAGACTTTACCCAGAAATTACATTTGTGAAGTAAATATATTTTACACCCACTGAAATACGTGACCATCAACATCAATCACAAATTAAGCTATTTCTTATCCTTCAGTTGTTGTCCAAATAGTTGAAGTTTTTTATGCATTTTATTTTTTTTTAGAGCAATCTATTATACATCCTCAGTTTTCACTAGCATTTGTAATAAACACTAACCTCGAACATGGAATACTTTAGTGGGGCTAACTTTTTACAAAATTGCATAGTCGCTGACACTACAATGTTTTATCATAAGATTCATATCTATACCTCCATACCTGGAAAAAGTAGTTTGAATTTTGCTATATATATTATATATACATATATACATATATATATATATATGTATATATA
>NW_024043989.1:0-13078 GCF_014851395.1 Micropterus salmoides
TTGTAATGTGAGATGTTCTGTCCTAACTCCTGCTCCCTCAAAAGGAGTGACATGGACGTAGGCTCCAGGGGGCCTGAAGGAAAGAAAGGGGACATGGGCCACATGGTTCTGTTGGTCAAAGGGGATTTCCTGGCCAGGACGGGTTGCCGGGCCAACCAGGCCAACCAGGATATCCGGGGAAACCTGTGAGTGAACCTCCTCCTGACCATCTCTGAGCGGATTAGCAAAAGAAAGAAAAATGGAAGTAATTTTCTGCCTGTACTAGAGGACTTATGTTGGGAGTAATGGGGACGCAGCTGTCAGTGTGGGTGGGCTATGTGGAGACAGAATGTAAATTTGCAGGGCTACTCAGTCGTGAGTCGCTGATTCAGCTCAAGTGTAACTGTGTTGCAGGGCAAGCCTCCCTCAGATGAACATCTTCTAAAGCTCTGTGAGGACGTTCTGCGCAGTAAGTACTTGCTTGTTTTATGTTACTTGGCTGAGAACCTGAGTCTGAAACTCCTTCCCAACACACACATGCTGCTAACAGTCCACAGCTCCAGAGCCAGAAACACCTGCAGGAAGTGATAGGAGGAGAGAGGAGAGGGACAAGAAAGCACAAGATTACGGAAAAGGGAAGAAGTCGAGTTAGTAACATGCATTAATGGGATGAGGTTGCATACAGAGGGAGAGAAAGAAGAGGAGAGAGGAGCTCAGTGCATCATGGAAAATCCCCGGCAGTCTAGGCCTATAGCAGCATAACTAAGGGATGGTTCAGGACTCACCTGAGCCAGCCCTAACTATAAGCTTTATCAAAGAGGAAAGTCTTAAGCCTACTTTAAATGTAGAGATGGTGTCTGCCTCCTGAACCCAACTGGAACCTGGTTCCACAGGAGAGGGGCTTGATAGCTGAACGCTCTGGCTCCCTTTCTACTTTTGGAGACTCCAGGAACCTCAAGTAACCCTGCATTCTGGAAGTGCAGTGCTCTGGCGGGGTAGAGCTCTTAAGATAAGATGGTGCCTGACCATTAAGAACTTTGTAGGTGAGAAGAATGATTTTAAATTCTATTCTGGATTTTACTGGAAGCCAATGCAGAGAAGCTAAGACAGGAAAATGTGGTCTGTTTTCCTGGTTCTTGTCAGAATACGTGCTACAGCATTCTGGATCAGCTGAAGAGCCTTAATGGACTTTTTCGAGCAGCCTGACAATAAGGTATTCCCGTAATCCAGCCTATAAGTAACAAATGCATGGACTAGTTTTTCTGCATAATTTTTAGACAGGATGTTCCTGATTTTTGCAATATTACGTAGTGAAAACGACATCTGATCAATACCCCAAGATTCCTCACAGTGGTGCTGGAGGCCAGGGCGATTCCATCCAGGGAAACTATATCTTTAGATAATGCATCACGGAGGTGCTTGGGCCTTAGAACAATAACTTCAGTTTTGTACATTTTTAACATTAGAAAATTATAGGTCATCCAGGTTTTAACATCCTGAAGGCACATTTGAAGTTTAGCTAACTGATGAGTTTCATCTGGCTTGATCGATCGATATAACTGAGTATCATCTTCATAAAAATGGAAGTTTATGGAGTGTTTCCTGATAATATTGCCTAAAGGAAGCATATAAAGTGAAGAGGATTGGTCTGAGCACAGATCCTTGTGGAACTCCATGACTAACTTTGGCATGCATGGAGGATTCATCATTAACATGTACAAACTGAAATCGATCTGATAAATAGGACTTAAACCAGCTTAGAGCGGGTCCTTTAATGCCAATGAAATGTTCCAGTCTCTGTAATAGGATCTGATGGTCAATGGTATGAAGTGCAGCACTAAGATCTAATAAAACCAGTACAGAGACAAGTCCTTTGTCTGATGCAATAAGGAGGTCATTAGTAATTTTCACCAGTGCTGTCTCTTTGCTATGATGACAATCCTGAAATAAACTATTGCTATGTAGAAAGTCACATAGCTGTTTGGCGACTGCATTCTCCAGGATCTTAGAGAGAAATGGAAGGTTAGATATAGGTCTATAGTTGGCTAAAACATCTGGATCAAGGTTGGGCTTTTTCAGAAGGTTTAATTACAGCTACTTTAAAGTACTGTGGTACATAGCCTGTTAATAAAGGTATTGATCATATCTAGTAGAGAAGTGCTGACTAAGGGTAAAACTTCTTAAGCAGCCTAGTTGGATGGGGTCTAAGAGGCAGGTTGATGGTTGAAGAAGAAGATGAAATTATTGAAGTTAGTTGCTAAAGACTGAGGGAAGCAAAGCAGTCTAAATATCTGGTTTTACAGCTGTTTCTAAGGTTCCTGAGTTTAGAGATAAGTCGGTGCCAGTTGAGGGCAGGTCTTGGTGAATTTTGTTTCTAATAGTTTGAATTTTATCATTAAAGAAGCTCATGAAGTCATAACTACTGAGAGCTATGGGAATACTTGGCTCAATAGTGCTGTGACTCTCTGTCAGCCTGGCTACAGTGCTGAAAAGAAACTTGGGGGTGTTCCTATTTTCCTCTATTAATAATGAGTAGTACGCTGCTCTGGCATTACGGAGGGCCTTCCTATAAGTTTTAAGACTATCTTGCCAAATTAAACGAAAATTTTCCAGTTTGATGGAACGCCAATTCCTCTGAAGTTTCTGCGATATTTGCTTTCATTTGCAAGTTTCAGTGTATACCATGGAGCTAACCGTCTTTGTTTATAATTTTCTTTTTAGAGGGGAAACAGAGTCTAGTGTCATTCGCAGCAAGCCTGCAGCACTATCAACACGACGACTTGGGAGGGACTGAAATTAGCAGAGTCCTCTGTTACTTTGTGACTAGATAATGTATTTAGAGCTGATGGAATCGCATCCTTAAATTTAGCTACAGCACTATCAGACAGACATCTTGTATAGAAATTTTTGCCCAATGGCGTGTAGTTCACCAATACACACTCAAAGTTATCAAACAGTGGTCAGATAAAGAGGGATTCTGTGGGAACGCTATTAAACGTTCAATTTCAATACCATATACCAGAACAAGGTCGAGGGCGTGGTTAAAACAGTGAGTCGGTTCATGAACACTCTGAGAGAAGCCGATGGAATCTAACAGAGAGATAAACGCAGTACTGAAGCTGCCATTCTCAACGTCCACATGAATATTAAAGTCCCCTACAATAATAACTTTGTCTGACTAAAGTTGACAAAAACTCAATACAGTATGTTGTGTTTGTGGATTTAAACACTGATTCTGTCTATTGCTCCAGTAGCTCTAATCAAAACATCCTTCATGATGGTCGACCATGATCAGTTTTGTGGTCAGGGGCTGGAGGACCAAGAAAAGGAGGAACATAATAATTAGTGGAAAGTATCCAACGAAGGTTAAAATCAAGGGCAACTGGACTTGGTTGAAGATACTGGAAGACGTTTCGTCCCTCATCCAAAGAACTTCTTCAGTTCTGACTGACTGGCAGGGAAACTCAGCTATTTAACCTCAGTGGGGTCGTTGGCCAGGGTCATCGATACCACTGGTTCGTTAGTGTTCCTGGTTGCTGTGACGACAGTCGTTACAGTCGTTAAGACTACCTGTGGCCAAGACTGAACGACCAACGTTGGTATCTTCACCTGAGGCCAATAGGTTACGTTTGTTGAGTTTCCTGGGAAGTGATGAAAGGACAGCATTGTAAGTGGGGGATAAGTGGTGCCGTAGACCCCCTCCCCTGTTCAATGACGGCTTCTCAACCCTGGTGTAGATGGCTTCCTTGACACCTCTTTCAAACCATCCATCTTCTCTGTCTAAAATGTGCACCTGGTGGTCCTCAAACGAGTGTCCTCTGTCCTTCAGATGTAAGTAGACTGCAGAGTCTTGACCTGAGGAGTTGGCCCTTCTGTGTTGAGCCATGCGTTTGTGTAGTGGTTGTTTAGTCTCCCCAATATCAGGTCTGTGCATTCCTCACTGCATTGGACCGCATACACTAGATTGCTTTTCTTGTGTTTGGGTGTGCGGTGTTTGGGGTGTACCAGCATCTGTCTTAGTGTGTTCTTGGGTTTAAAAAACACAGGGATGTTATGTTTGTTGAAAATCCTCCTGAGTTTCTCTGATACTCCAGACACGTACGGAATCACAATGTTGTTGTTGTTTTCCTCCTCTCCTGTAGTTTTGTTCTTCTTGGATCTTGTGGCTGTTTTCACAAAGGTCCATTTAGGGTATCCACAGGCTGTAAGTGCCCCCTTCAGGTGGTTCTATTCCTTCTCTCTGGCTTCAACCAAGTCCAGTTGCCCTTGATTTTAACCTTCGTTGGATAACTATGACCTGGATGACTGAGAATCTTCATAGACATCTTAGTGGAAAGCACCCAAAGTCTTTGCAGCAAACATGCTTCTGATTGACTTCCTGTTCCAATGTTGTGACTCCTACTGTAACAGGAAAATCACTAAGTAGAAGTGAGAATAAGAACTCTACGATCACACAATTCTATGATAAATGCACACACACAGTAGCTATATGTGAGAATGTGGTCAGACTCTCTTATGAAAGCAGTTGTGACAAAATATTCTAATATACTGTAACGGATTACTCAGCCCTTCTGGCTGTGCCCTGCAGATCAACTTCCAGCACTGCTCCAGACCCTGATCCCCCAGCTGGGTGTGAACCTTGCCAGAGCATGAAGGGACCCCCGGGTGAGCCAGGACCACCAGGGCCCAAAGGCTCCATGGGAACTCCAGGCTACCCTGGCAGGAATGGTGCTCCCGGTTACCCAGGACCTCCTGGCCTGCAGGGTCCTGTAGGCCTTAAAGGTGATATAACCCATAATGTAGGGATTGACATGGTAATAATCACACCTTAGGACAAGTTTATAGTATCTGTATTTAATACTCCCTTTTGAGGCAGAGGTGTCAGATTCACTGTCTGCAAGTGTAACTGAAACTTGAAACAAGACAATGAATAACAACATCAATTCATGAACAGGAGCTAAGACAAAATGTATTGCTCTCATCAACGATTAAAATCAAAACAGTGTCAGCGACTAACAAATTGAATGTGTTAATGCTCAGTGTACCCCATAAAACAAGATCATTAAACAATGAACATCAGCACAGCTACAGACATAAAAATCTTAGTGAGCTGTCTCTGATTTATCATCACTTGAAGATAGCGAGTGGCTAATCAGCCGTGAAAGATGCCAAACTGTACCACTCCACTGCTGTGTATCATTTCCACTCACTGGGTCAGGCAAACAGCAACTTCTGAGGTATCAGGCTTGGTTGAAAACCCTGAGGGAAGAGACAATTTATAAGTAAAATTTACTTATTTTTTTGCTAATTAGCAAATATTAGCATGCTAACAAGCTAAACTAAGATGGTGAACACTGTGAACATTAGATATCAAATGCTAAATATCAAAATATTAGCTTTGTCACTGTGAGCATGTTAGCATGCTTACATTATATTTAAGCTGAGAACAACACTATGCCAAAATACAGCATCACAGAGCCGCTAGCATGGCAGGAGGCTGCGGTCCATCAGGACCAAACCTCTCGCCACAAGAACAGTTTCTTTCCGATGGCAGTGGGCTTCCTCAACAAGGCCTGGGTCCCCACTGTCACTGATTCTCATGCCCCTCCCCAAACACACACACACACTTATACACACTCTAGACCCCTACACTTTACAACGCTCAGCTGTGCTTTATGCTTATGTTGTGAACTTTTGCACATACTTGTCAGCATTGTATTATAGTATTATTGTATTTTTTGTATACTTTTTATATTTTTATATATTTATATTTATGTTCATGTGTACTTCAAGCACCAACTTATAGCAAGGCAAAATGTACCTGGCAATAAACCCGATTCTGAGTAGATCATAGGCGTTTTACTGGGGCACATGCACCTGTATCCATGTGCTGTGCCTCAGTAAAACTGTCAAGACCCCTTTTTGGACGTGTAGGGCTTCGCAGTGAAGTTAGCAACAATTGGCAACATCTGCAACGTCTGGTCAAGTTAGCAATAATATCAGAATCAGAATCAGCTTTATTGCCAGGTATGTGTACACATATGAGGAATTTGACTCAGGATTGTACATTGCTCACGAAGCGCTTACTCATACAAAAATATAAAAATAAAATAAAATCAGACACAGATTCAGTGTAGACAACAACAAAAACATATAGACATATTGACATGATGTGAGCTGGCCGAATTGCACATTCTGGAGCTCTGCCGGTGCGGCTGTGAATTTGCTACGCGGTTCTGACGCCGCATGAAGGTGCTATATGTCACTTCCTGTGTCCCCTGTGTGGAGCTACATAGCACTTGCCACTATGAATAAATCGGTATTGGCGTGTAGATGTCTTCGGGGTGGGAGAGTTATCAAGCACGTAAAGTTTGGTTCAGATGTGAGCAAGTACGAAGTGTGTAAATCATCCAAAATGGCCCTAAAATTCAAGATGGCCGACTTCCTGTTGGGTTTAGGCTATGGCTCGAAGAGACTTTTTTGTGCATATGGAGAAGATACACGTACCGCAGAAAATTCGTGCATGTAGGTGAAACATGCGGCGGGGGCTGCTTCGTTAAAAGTCACTTCCTGTTGCCAGCAGGTGGCGCTACGACTGTGGGTGAATGTCAGCATGTACATGTGTTCAGGGCGGGACTCTCATCCTACATGTACAGTTTGGTGCAGATGTGAGCATGTACACTGAAGTTACAACAACTTCCTGTGTCATGGCGAAGAGTTGATTTTTGACGCCACGCCACGGACACGCCCATTGACGAAAATTCGCAGATAGCACAACTTTTCATCTTCAATGCCTTTAGAAGGCACAGCAGAAATTTGAGTTGTCGACTAAATCCCCTAGGAGGAGTTCGTTAAGTACGAAGTGTGTAAATCATCCAAAATTTGACGTAAAATTCAAAATGGCCGACTTCCTGTTGGGTTTGAGCAGCTCCAAGAGACTTTTTTGTGCTCTGGACAAGATACACGTACCACAGAAAATTCGTACACGTAGGTGAACATGCGCGGGGGCTGCTTCGTTAAAGGTCACTTTCTATTGCCAGCAGGTGGCGCTATGACTGTGGGTGAATGACGGCATGTACATTGTTCAGGGCGGGACTCTCATCCTACATGTACATTTGGTCCAGATGTGAGCATGTACACTGAAGTTACAACACTTCCTGTTCATGGCAATCATCGACGCCACGGACACGCCCATTGACGAAAACGCGCAAATAGCACAACTTTTCATCGTCAATGCCTTTAGAAGGCACAGCAGAAATTTGACGTCGTCCGACTAAATCCCTAGGAGGAGTTCGTTAAAGTACGAAGTGTAAATCATCCAAAAATGGCCGTAAAATTCAAAATGGCCGACTTCCTGTTGACTTTAGGCTATGGGTTCTTGAGGCTTTTTGTGCGTGTTGACATGATACATGTCCCCAGAAAATTTCGTACATGTAGGTTGAACGTGAACGAGAGGGCTAATTTTTTTCCAATTTTCTAGGTGGCGCTAGCGAGTCATTTTGCAACGCCCATGTGCGAAACTTGTAGAATACGAAATTTTTCACACGTTCTGACATGTTTGCAAATTTTGGTGAGTTTTCGAGTATGTTTAGGCCATGTCAGTTGGGCCTACTTTGCAGAAAAAAGAAAAAAAAAAAATTAAAGCTGCAAGCAGCGTTGGGCGGCCCTCGCACTTGTAGCGCGTCCGCGTGAGCCGGCCGAGTTGCACGTTCCGGAGCTCTGCCGGTGCGGCTGTGAATTTCCTACGCGGTTCCGACCCGCATGAATGTGCTATATGTCACTTCCTGTGTCCCCTATGTGGAGCTACATAGCACTTGCCGCTATGAATATAAATCGGTATTGACGTGTAGATGTCTGCGGGGTGGGAGAGTTATCAAGCACGTAAAGTTTGTTTCAGATGTGAGCATGTACACTGAACATAATGTACCCAAACAATAAAATAAATTCCTTTTATATTTCCCTGCCTTGTTGTTTATGTGTACATACAGAGGAAGAATGTGAGAACAGCACACATTTCATCGTTACTGTGTGTTAGAGCATGGGAGAACAGTGGATACTTTTAATACAGCCCACACCCCTAATACTGTGTAACTATACAAGTAGAGAACAGAAGAAAAGATGTTCTTTCTTTACAACTGTCTGCATAGCTTATTCATATTGTGTAATGAATGAAAATAAATAGGCCTACTAGGCTCCTCTCTACTTTGACATTTAGATTAGCTTGTTTGATCCACCTTCATACACATGTGACATTACTGTACAACTTGAGAAAGGTGAGTTGTTTTCTGCTCCAGCCTGCCTAAAAGAAAAGCGTTTTTGGGATTAAATGGACTTTATTAGCTGCTGCAGTGCAGGATCTCAGAACAGACCCATTTCTCACCTTATTATTCTAAACATGCAACGAAGAAAAGAAATGCATAATAAATCCTGGGACAAAATCTGTCCACAAATACTGTACAGCAGTAGTCTAATGACAAGACTTGTGTTATAGCTGACTTGGGCAGTGAATGTTTAATTTTTTTAATTCATGTGGTCATAGTTGTCCACAACTCAAATCAGAATATAGAAGAAATGTTTTATACCACCTCAAGAAGGCTTCCTATCAGAAAGGTAGGAAGGTATTTCAAATGTACAACTGCAGTACTTAAATCTAAGTAAAGTAATTTCCCTGACATTACTGTGTTACGCATGTAACAGTTTTATACTTCCTGTGAGTATAATCCAATCAATTTATTTCATACTGTATATCCGTTGTGTAATTTGATAAATTGTGTTGTATGTCGCATGCTCTGCATCTTGCAGAGAAGACTCTGACTGCAACATGCGTCTTTGTAAAGAGAGAAACAACAGAAAAAGTCTCTAACTCTGCCTGTCAGCTCGCTCTGCTCCGTTAAAACTGAATTTACCATACAGAATTGAATACGAGTGCACTCCAGATTTAGCTGCAGCCAGCTGACCGTGTGCTTCTCCCTATACCGCAGTTCTGTGTCCATGCATGCAGCAAACTGAAAGCACTGTCTGTCGGTGCTTCTACGTGAAAAGAGAAGGAAGACATTGCTGGTAGTATTGTCTTCAGAGTTGTTAAACACCTCAGCGCACTGAAGGAAGCCATCTGACTGTGTGAGGGGCAAGATCGTTGATGTCTGCAGGCAGAGTAGGAGCTCTCCTGTCTGACTGGTCCACCAATAGCAAGAAGAGACCCCTTGAGACACAGCCCCTCCTCATTTGCATAATGAGGCAGAAATGCATACAAAATTTAAAAAGACAGGCAGAAATAAATACCATGGGTGAAAAAATAAGGTAAATAAATACAAAGGAAGAATAAACAGACAAAAATATTAAAACACACACATAAATAAATACATTAAAAAATTAGTAATAAATAAAGTTGAATAAACAAATAAGGTAATTATAACAAAGGTGAATAAGTAAAGGCACTAATTAAAATATATACATTTATGTCTCCTTGTATAATTTAATTACTACCTACATTTATTTATTTACTTTATTTTTTTGTGTATTTAATTGGATGCTTATTTATTTATTGAGCATTTATTTATTTCTGTATTTATTTCTGACTGTGTCAGGATCGGTCCCTCCATAGCGGGGTGGGAGAGTTATCAAGCACGTAAAGTTTGGTTCAGATGTGAGCATGTACACTGAAGTTACAACAACTTCCTGTGTCATGGCGAAGACTTGATCTCTGACGCCACGCCACGACACACCCATTGACGAAAACTCGCAAATAGCACAACTTTTCATCTTCAATGCCTTTAGAAGGCACAGCACAAATTTGAAGTCGGTCGGACTAAATCCCTAGGAGGAGTTCGTTAAAGTACGAAGTGTGTAAATCATCCAAAATTTGACGTAAAATTCAAAATGGCCGACTTCCTGTTGATTTTAGGGCATCGCTCCAAGAGGCTTTTTTGTGCGTCTGGACAAGATACACGTACCACAGAAAATTCGTGCACGTAGGTGAAACGTGCGGCGGGGGCTGCTTCGTTAAAGTCACTTCCTGTTGCCAGCAGGTGGCGCTATGACTGTGGGTGAATGTCAGCATGTACATGTGTTCAGGGCGGGACTCTCATCCTACATGTACAGTTTGGTCCAGATGAGCATGTACACTGAAGTTACGACAACTTCCGTGTCATGGCGAAGAGCTGATCTTTGACGCCACGCACGGACACGCCCATTGACGAAAACTTGCAAATAGCACAACTTTTCATCTTCAATGCCTTTAGAAGGCACAGCAAAATTTGAGGTCGGTCGGACTAAATCCCTAGGAGGAGTTCGTTAAAGTACGAAGTGTGTAATCATCCAAAATTTGACGTAAAATTCAAAATGGCCGACTTCCTGTTGGTTTGGCTATGGCTCCAAGAGACTTTTTTGTGCGTCTGGACAAGATACACGTACCACAGAAAATTCGTGCACGTAGGTGAAACGTGCGGCGGGGGCTGCTTCGTTAAAGGTCACTTTCTGTTGCCAGCAGGTGGCGCTATGACTGTGGGTGAATGTCGGCATGTACATGTGTTCAGGGCGGGACTCTCATCCTACATGTACAGTTTGGTCCAGATGTGAGCATGTACACTGAAGTTACAACAACTTCCTGTTTCATGCGAATCATCGACGCCACGGACACGCCCATTGACGAAAACGCGCAAAAGCACAACTTTTCATCGTCAATGCCTTTAGAAGGCACAGCAGAAATTTGACGTCGATCCGACTAAATCCCTAGGAGGAGTTCGTTAAAGTACGAAGTGTGTAAATCATCCAAAAATGGCCGTAAAATTCAAAATGGCCGACTTCCTGTTGACTTTAGGCTATGGGTTCTTGAGGCTTTTTTGTGCGTCTTGATACGATACATGTCCCCAGAAAATTTCGTAGATGTAGGTTGAACGTGAACGAGGGGCTAATCATTTCCAATTTTCTAGGTGGCGCTAGCGAGTCATTTTGCCACGCCCATGTGCGAAACTTGTAGAATACGAAATTTTTCACCGGTTCTGACATGTTTGCAAATTTTGGTGAGTTTTCGAGTATGTTTAGGCCATGTCATTTGGGCCTACTTTGCAGAAAAAAAAAAAAAAAAAAAAAAAAAAAATTAAAGCGCAAGCACGTGGCGGGCCCTCGCACTTGTAAGCGTCGTCGCGCGTGAGCCGGCCGAGTTTGCACATTCTGGAGCTCTGCCGGTGCGGCTGTGAATTTCCTACGCGGTTTCCGACGCCCGCATGAATGTGCTATATGTCACTTCCTGTGTCCCCTATGTGGAGCTACATAGCACTTGCCGCTATGAATATAAATCGGTATTGACGTGTAGATGTCTGCGGGGTGGGAGAGTTATCAAGCACGTAAGTTTGTTTCAGATGTGAGCATGTACACTGAACAATAATGTACCCAAACAATAAAATAAATTCCTTTATATTTCCCTGCCTTGTTGTTTATGTGTACATACAGAGGAAGATGTGAGACAGCACACATTTCATCGTTACTGTGTGTTAGAGCATGGGGAACAGTGGATACTTTTAATACAGCCCACACCCCTAATACTGTGTAACTATAACAAGTAGAGACAGAAGAAAAAGATGTTCTTTCTTTACAACTGTCTGCATAGCTTATTCATATTGTGTAATGAATGAAAATAAATAGGCCTACTAGGCTCCTCTCTACTTTGACATTTAAGATTAGCTTGTTTGATCCACCTTCATACACATGTGACATTACTGTACAACTTGAGAAAGGTGAGTTGTTTTCTGCTCCAGCCTGCCTAAAAGAAAAGCGTTTTGGGGATAAAATGGACTTTATTAGCTGCTGCAGTGCAGGATGAACTCAGAAAGACCCATTTCTCACCTTATTATTCTAAATCATGCAACGAAGAAGAAGAAATGCATAAGAATCCTGGGACAAAATCTGTCCACAAATACTGTACAGCATGTAGTCTGATGAACAAGACTTGTTTATAGCTGACTTGGGCAGTGAAATTTTTTTTAATTCATGTGGTCATAGTTGTCCACAACTCAAATCAGAATAAAAGAATGTTTTATACCACCTCAAGAAGGCTTCCTATCAGAAAGGTAGGAAGGTATTTCAATGTACAACTGCAGTACTTAATCTAAGTAAGTAATTTCCCTGACATTTTTGTGTTACTTTACTTTTAATAGACCCATGTAAGAGTTTATACTTCCTGTGTATAATCAATCAATCTTATTTTCATACTGTATATCCGTTGTGTAATTTGATAAATTGTGTTGTATGTCGTGCTCGCATCTCAAGAAGACCTGACTGCAACATCGTCTTTGTAAAGAGAGAAACGACAGAAAAAGTCTCTAACTCTGCCTGTCAGCTCGCTCTGCTCCGTTAAAACTGAATTTACCATACAGAATGAATACTGCACTCCAGATTTAGCTGCAGCCAGCTGACCGTGTGCTTCTCCCTATACGCAGTTCTGTGTCCATGCATGCAGCAAACTGAAAGCACTGTCTGTCGGTGCTTCTACGTGAAAAGAGAAGGAAGACATTGCTGGTAGTATTGTCTTCAGAGTTGTTAAACACCTCAGCGCACTGAAGGAACCATCTGACTGTGAGGGGCAAGATCGTTTATGTCTGCAGGCAGAGTAGAGCTCTCCTGTCTGACTGGTCCACCAATAGCAGAGAAGATGACCCCTTGAGACACAGCCCCTCCTCATTTGCATAATGAGGCAGAAATGCATACAAAAATTTAAGACAGGCAGAAATAAACCATGGGTGAAAATAAATAAGGTAAATAAAACAAAGGAAATAAACCGACAAAAATATTAAAACACCACATAAATAAATACTTAAAAAATTAGTAATAAATAAAGTTGAATAAACAAATAAGGTAATTATAACAAAGGTGAATAAGTAAGGCACTAATTAAAATATATACATTGATGTCTCCTTATAATTTAATTACTACCTACATTTATTTTATTACTTAATTTTTTTGTGTATTTAATTGGATGCTTATTTATTTATTGAGCAGCTTATTTATTTCTGTATTTATTTCTGACTGTGTCAGTGATCGGTCCTCCATAGCGGGGTGGGAGAGTTATCAAGCACGAAAGTTTGGTTCAGATGTGAGCATG
>NW_024043990.1:0-3607 GCF_014851395.1 Micropterus salmoides
AGTAAAGGCACTAATTAAAATATACATTTATGTCTCCTTGTATAATTTAATTACTACCTACATTTTTTATTTACTTTATTTTTTTGTGTATTTAATTGGAGCTTATTTATTTATTGGCATATTATTTATTTCTGTATTTATTTCTGACTGTGTCAGGATCGGTCCATCCATAGCGGGGTGGGAGAGTTATCAAGCACGTAAAGTTTGGGTTCAGATGTGAGCATGTACACTGAAGTTACAACAACTTCCTGTGTCATGGCGAAGACTTGATCTTGACTACGCCACGCCACGGACACACCCATTGCGAAACTCGCAAATATCACAACTTTTCATCTTCATGCTTTAGAAGGCACAGCACAAATTTGAGTCGGTCGGACTAAATCCCTAGGAGGAGTTCGTTAAAGTACGAAGTGTGTAAACATCCAAAATTTGACGTAAAATTCAAAATGGCCGACTTCCTGTTGTTTTAGGGCATCGCTCCAAGAGCTTTTTTGTGCGTCTGGACAAGATACACGTACCACAGAAAATTCGTGCACGTAGGTGAAACGGCGGGGGGGCTGCTTCGTTAAAGTCACTTTCTGTTGCCAGCAGTGGCGCTATGACTGTGGGTGAATGTCGGCATGTACATGTGTTCAGGGCGGGACTCTCATCCTAATGTACAGTTTGGTCCAGATGTGAGCATGTACACTGAAGTTACACAACTTCCTGTTTCATAGCGAATCGACTCGACGCCACGGACACGCCCATTGACGAAACGCGCAAATAGCACAACTTTTCATCGTCAATGCCTTTAGAAGGCACAGCAGAAATTTGACGTCGATCCGACTAAATCCCTAGGAGGAGTTTCGTTAAAGTACGAAGTGTGTAAATCATCCAAAAATGGCCGTAAAATTCAAAATGGCCGACTTCCTGTTGACTTTAGGCTATGGGTTCTTGAGGCTTTTTGTGCGTCTTGATACGATACATGTCCCCAGAAAATTTCGTACATGTAGGTTGAACGTGAACGAGGGGCTAATTTTTTCCAATTTTCTAGGTGGCGCTAGCGAGTCATTTTGCACGCCCATGTGCGAAACTTGTAGAATACGAAATTTTTCACCGTTTCTGACATGTTTGCAAATTTTGGTGAGTTTTCGAGAATGTTTAGGCCATGTCATTTGGGCCTACTTTGCAGAAAAAAAAAAACATAAAAAAATTAAAGCTGCAAGCAGCGTTGGGCGGGCCCTCGCACTTGTAAGCGCGTCCGCGCGTGAGCCGGCCGAGTTGCATATTCTGGAGCTCTGCCGGTGCGGCTGTGAATTTGCTACGCGGTTCCGACGCCGCATGAAGTGTATATGTCACTTCCTGTGTCCCCTATGTGGAGCTACATAGCACTTGCCGCTATGAATATAAATCGGTATTGACGTGTAGATGTCTGCGGGGTGGGAGAGTTATCAAGCACGTAAAGTTTGTTTCAGATGTGAGCATGTACACTGAACAATAATGTACCCAAACAAAAATAAATTCCTTTTATATTTCCCTGCCTGTTGTTTATGTGTACATACAGAGGAAAATGTGAGAACAGCACACATTTCATCGTTACTGTGTGTTAGAGCATGGGAGAACAGTGGATACTTTTAATACAGCCCACCCCCTAATACTGTGTAACTATAACAAGTAGAGAACAGAAGAAAAAGATGTTCTTTCTTTACAACTGTCTGCATAGCTTATTCATATTGTGTAATGAATGAAAATAAATAGGCCTACTAGGCTCCTCTCTACTTTGACATTTAAGATTAGCTTGTTTGATCCACCTTCATACACATGTGACATTACTGTACAACTTGAGAAAGGTGAGTTGTTTTCTGCTCCAGCCTGCCTAAAAGAAAGCGTTTTTGGGATTAAATGGACTTTATTAGCTGCTGCAGTGCAGGATGAACTCAGAATAGACCCATTTCTCACCTTATTATTCTAAATCATGCAACGAAGAAGAAGAAATGCATAATAAATCCTGGGACAAAATCTGTCCACATGTAGTCTGATGAACAAGACTTGTGTTATAGCTGACTTGGGCAGTGAAATGTTTAATTTTTTTAATTCATGTGGTCATAGTTGTCCACAACTCAAATCAGAATATAAGAAGAAATGTTTATACCACCTCAAGAAGGCTTCCTATCAGAAAGGTAGGAAGGTATTTCAAATGTACAACTGCAGTACTTAAATCTAAGTAAAGTAATTTCCCTGACATTACGTGTTACGCATGTAACAGGTTTTATACTTCCTGTGAGTATAATCCAATCAATCTTATTTTCATACTGTATATCCGTTGTGTAATTTGATAAATTGTGTTGTATGTGGTGCTCGCATCGGGTACTACTGAGACTTCATTGCCCTCTCAGAGAAGACTCTGACTGCAACATGCGTCTTTGTAAAGAGAGAAACGGACAGAAAAGTCTCTAACTCTGCCTGTCAGCTCGCTCTGCTCCGTTAAAACTGAATTTACCATACAGAATTGAATACGAGTGCACTCCAGATTTAGCTGCAGCCAGCTGACCGTGTGCTTCTCCTATACCGCAGTTCTGTGTCCATGCATGCAGCAACTGAAAGCACTGTCTGTCGAGCGTCTACATGAAAAGAGAAGGAAGACATTGCTGGTAGTATTGTCTTCAGAGTTGTTAAACACCTCAGCACTGAAGGAAGCCATCTGACTGTGTGAGGGGCAAGATCGTTGATGTCTGCAGCAGAGTAGAGCTCTCCTGTCTGACTGGTCCACCAATAGCAAGAAGATGACCCCTTGTTATCAAGCACGTAAGTTTGGTTCAGATGTGAGCATGTACACGTAAGTTACAACAACTTCCTGTGTCATGGCGAAGACTTGATCTCTGACGCCACGCCACGGACACACCCATTGACGAAAACTCGCAAATAGCACAACTTTTCATCTTCAATGCCTTTAGAAGGCACAGCACAAATTTGAAGTCGGTCGGACTAAATCCCTAGGAGATTCGTTAAGTACGAAGTGTGTAATCATCCATCCAAAATTTGACGTAAAATTCAAATGGCCGACTTCCTGTTGATTTTGGGCATCGCTCCAAGCTTTTTTGTGCGTCTGGACAAGATACACGTACCACAGAAAATTCGTGCACGTAGGTGAAACGTGCGGCGGGGGCTGCTTCGTTAAAAGTCACTTCCTGTTGCCAGCAGGTGGCGCTATGACTGTGGGTGAATGTCGGCATGTACATGTGTTCAGGGCGACTCTCATCCTACATGTACAGTTTGGTCCGATGTGAGCATGTACCTGAAGTTCGACACTTCCGTGTCATGGCGAAGAGTTGATCTTTGACGCCACGCCACGGACACGCCCATTGACGAAAACTTGCAATAGCACAACTTTTCATCTTCAATGCCTTTAGAAGGCACAGCAAAATTTGAGGTCGGTCGGACTAAATCCCTAGGAGGAGTTCGTTAAAGTACGAATTGTGTAAATCATCCAAATTTGACCGTAAATATTCAAAATGGCCGACTTCCTGTTGGGTTAGGCTATGGCTCCAAGAGGCTTTTTTGTCGTCTGGACAAGATACACGTACCACAGAAAATTCGTGCACGTATGGAAACGTGCGGCGGGGCTGCT
>NW_024043991.1:0-13815 GCF_014851395.1 Micropterus salmoides
TAAACATCATCATATTATTTTGACTTAATCTCAGATGTTTAGCGAAGTTTGCAGTGTTGCCAAAGTATTTCACTGTCTGTGCACACAACACACCAGCATCATTATTACCTTCACAGCCAGACGTAACTGCTTTACAGTCAGCCATAGTCATATTCAATCACGGAAATGTAAAGGTCATTTGATAGGACTTTAAAAAAAAAGTTCATTGAAAGGGACTTGCTTCCACCGAAAGAGCCCTTTTCCCACTTTTCTCCACAACTAAAATTAGAAAGCACATGAACTACTTATACATCATTATAAGTCATTAACACAAAAATATCAAGTCGATGGAAAACTGATTTGAAATTGCACTCAGAGGCAAAATGACATGAAAGAAATAGCTTGTTGGCATAAAAGATGACACTTTCAGACTCTCATGCCGCTTCATTTGACCTTGCCTCGGGTCTTCAGCTGAGAGAGACTTTGTCTACCTGTAACAGACAACAAGGAACTTATAGAGTATTCACAGTATTTTAGTTCAGTTTCATAGTGATTCAAAATGCTTACAAGTACATTTATAATATATAAAAAAAACATTTGTACAGTGTGCCCAACAGACATACAGCAAGAAGAAAGTGGCTCATTTCTGATTTTGAAAGATTTAAGGCTTTGCTATAGAGAGGCAGGAGTAATATAACTACTCCATTTATAATCACTTATTAATGGATATAACTTGGATTAATTAATTGACTGAGAAAATTAAACAAAAAGACGCCTCTTTAAATTCATTTGGACAGTAATGAACATTACAAACATCATTTGACATGTCCATTTAAACATTTAATTTAAAATAATCTTAATTAAAGAACACACAGACATTTTCATTTTTACGAAGCGTTATGCAATTGCAAAATGTACCAAAACTTATATTGTTTATTTAATTAATATGTTTTCTTTTAAGACTAATAAATAAATCAATAATGTTATGCAGCTAAAAAAACGTCTAAAAAATGATTTGGCACACTGCAGTCTCCTACATAGCCATCGCTGTCACAATCCTGTCCTGAGCTGTCTGTGTTTATTATTTTGGCCATGCCTTCTCGGTGTTTTGATTTTGGTTCCATGTCTTTGTTCTTAGTCCAGTACTTAAGTTCATGTCTTTAGTGTTTACTCCTGGTCTTGTGTTCTCTGTTAGCTTTGTGTATTGGACTGGTTATGTTGGATCACCTGAACTCAGCAGTTCTTGTAAGTGTGCTCGCCTTGTGTTTATATTAAATTATCACTGAACTGTAACTTCCAGTCTCGTGTCCTGCATTTGGTCCTCCAACCTGCTCTGCTCACCCCACAACCCGTGACATCCAAGACATCACTCACTGTGATGAACCAGTGAGACTGCGGCCGTAGTGAAGCAGCGACCTGAAGTTCATCTTACTGGCTGGAGCCAGAGCGTGGAGGTGGAGGTGGGGGACAGATGAGAATGGAGGCAGGTGAAACCCCATCCTGCACAGATTCAATGAAAACAAACGGTGAAATGGTTTTGCAAATAAATGATTACAAACAAAACATTCACATTAAGGTGAAGCATCTCAGGAAAGTGACTTACCTGACGTCATCTAGGTCACTGACTTTATTCTTCTCCAGTATCCTCATTCCCATATCCACCATCCGCTCCACTGTCAACAAACACATTACATCAATATGGCCATGTCATTCAGCCTAAAAAACAACATTACACTCCATAAGGACAAGTCCATAAAGACACGCAGTATCTCAGGTACACCTTTGGTTTTCAATAAGGATTTTAGAAACTGAAATGTTGCCACGGAACTGCGACAAGCAAGAAAAGTACTGTTACCACAGTGTAAGAATACCCTGTTATAAGTAAAAGTCCTGCATTCACAAAGATGTATTAGCCTTAAATATACTTGCAAAAAGCAAAAGTACTCATCATGCAGAAAGGCCCATTTCAAAATAATATCACTAGATTATAATACATTAATGTGTAGCCTAAATCACTTTAATGTTGCAGCTGGAAAAGGTGGGCTAATTTCTACTACTCTACATACAGCTGGGTATCTTAAACCACAATAAGGCACCTACAATAGTGGAGTAAAAAGTACAATATTGCTTCCAAAAAGTAGTGGAGTAGAAATAGAAAGTTTTAAAGTATAATAAAATAATACTCAAATGAAATACAAATGTACTTAAGTGCAGTACTTGGATAAATGTAAGCTACTTATATTCCACCATTGGATATTGAGTTATTAGAAAATTAAGTGGATAGTTATAAAGTTTATCTGTGTTTAAAGAGAGCTCAGAGTTCAGGTTATTCCCCCAGGACAGTTTACTCATATGACTGTATGCATTATCAGACAACGAATGGCGTCATGGTGTAAAGTAAGACACATCCAGGCTTTGTTCACATATGATTTACAGTAACATCAAGACAGACCAAATCCCTGCTTTAAGTGCGGGTCTCCCTCACCTAGAGGTAGGTCGTCCTCCTGGAGACGTTTGCAGTTGTCGATGTGCGTCCTGGTGACAACGAGTGGTGTGTGGCGCCAGGCTTCATGTCACGAAAACAAAGTAGCTCGTCATTCTGTCAAGACAGAGGAAGAGACATGTCAGGAGTCCATTGATGAACTCTTAAAACAAGCAGTCAGTACTTACGCTGAGCAGGATTTCTGTGTCAGCCTGGCTGTTCGCTATTTGGCAGAAAGGACAATATTTGCTCCCAGAAGAGTCCTGCGTCCCCATTTCTGTTTTGAAAGTTGTCTTTGGTAGGCTATGAGCTCACCAATGTAACCTTGTTTCTGAATCACATCTGGGCGTGTCTGTGGTCGGGGGTCAGGAGCACAACCTGCCGGTGACAGAGCTCATCGGGTCGCTGCGTTCACGGACCGCCTGTATTCCTGTTTCAAATGACTTCATCGCATCAAGTAGCCACGTGTCAACCATGACAACCTACTCAGCGGCATCTGGTGGAAACTATACACTACTCAAGTACAAAAAGCCCATTTCTGTCGCCCGGCTAGCTCAGTCGGTAGAGCATGAGACTCTTAATCTCAGGGTCGTGGGTTCGAGCCCCACGTTGGGCGTGTTTCTATTGGTGCAGCATTAGCATGGGTGCTACACAATTGCTCCCATTCTAGGATGGGTTATATCCATAATGAAGAGGCCCAAATTGGGCATTCTGGGATGTTTGGCCCATACAATATTTGTATCTCACAATAAAGTTAATTATCAACTAGCTTACTATCTTCTTCCTTACTAAATAAGAGTTAATTAGCTAACCACATGGAATTATAGGTTGAGTGAGAATTTTAGGGCCAACTAGCTTATTATCTAGAGCAATAGCCTTACTAAATGAATTGACAGATCACTATTACATGGGGTACAGGTTGTGTGTGAATGTTAGGGCTGCCAGCCAGGACTACATTGCCCGGCTAGCTCAGTCGGTAGAGCATGAGACTCTTAATCTCAGGGTCGTGGGTTCGAGCCCCACGTTGGGCGTGTTCCTATTGGTGCAGCATTAGCAAGGCCCTGGACCCCCTAACTGCTCCATGGGTGCTACACCATTGCTCCCATTCCAAATTAGCTAATCTCATTGGATTGCAGATTCATTCTAGGATGGGTTAAATGCATATATATATATATATATATATATCATATCAGATGAATGATACAAATTGTAATCAAATTTGTACTATTTTAGGTGAAGACATTTTACCAATCCCTTCATGAAATTCACAAACTACCCAGCAGTATCTTGTCTAAAGTTATTAAATTAGCCCCACATTTAATAGCTGCAACATTAAAGTGATGTACACATTAATGCATCCAATAATTTTAATCCAATTATAGAATATGCATTACTCTCAAACGGGCCACTTTGAATGATGAGTACTTTTACATTTGGTACTTTAGGTAAAGTTTGATGTTAATACTCTTACTTTAGTAGATCTAAGTTTCTTTCATCGTTCAATGAACATATGTAGTCTACAATTAAAACGTAAAAGTCCATCCATCCATCTTCATCTGCTTAACTGGGGTCGGGACGCGGGGTAAAACCTAAAAGTGTTCATTAAATTATTATCTGGGAAATACACTTAATCACATTCCTGCCAAACATTAACGCTAGATTATTAGATTAATACCACGCTCTCATGTGTTAAATGTGAAGATACAACCAGTTAGCTTAGTTTAGCACAAAGAGTGGAAACAGGGGAAACAGCTAGAATGCCTCTGTCCAAATCTAACAAAATCTTTTAAACTAGCACCTCCAAAGCTTACTGATTGCAAATAGTCAGCAACATGTCGCTTTACACTTAGATTTTTGAATGGATTAAACACAGAAGACATAACATGTCAATCAGGGACAGAAATGAGATAATAAACCATTCCTTTAAACTCACATTTAATGATACAACTAACAGTCCAGTAACACTCTCTGATTTGTAGTTTTTACCAAAAAGAACCCTCAAATCTTAAAATATCCCCAAATATATTCCCAAAGATTAATTACCAGCCGGGCAAAGTGGGACCCAACATTTTAGATGCCCCAAAGCGCCCACTTTCTCCATGTGGCAATAACTTAATTCATTCAGTTTATCACAAATCATCACACAAAAAACATGGAGACAGGTATTATTGGAGTACAGAAAGTACACTGGTATGTTTTGGGTTGAAATGGATTTGGGGTGATTAATATGGGGTACAAAACTGTATTAACTGTAAAAATTTAATGCGTGAGTACCTTTTTATACAGTCTATGGTGAGTACATGCTGCAGGATGTCTGTCTTTGCAACACCTTCTGCAGCAATAAACAGAAACCCTCTTCAATCCCAAAAGGGAAAAGCTTTACAGTAGTTAAGCACACGAATAAACACAATTCTGCAAAACAACCCGGAGCCACTGTGTTCAATTGAGTCAATCTATTGTTTTCTTAGATCACAGTTTGGGACTGCATGTTGCATGTGAACCCAAAACCAACCGAAAACACTACTGATCAGGCAGAACTCTCACCACAAATCCACGCACTTTAAAGAGGCGGTATTATGCTCATTTTCAGGGTCAAAATCTTAATTAGGGGTTGTACCAGAACAGGTTTACATGGTTTAATTTTTAAAAAACACCATATTTTTCTCATACTGTACATTGCTGCAGCTCCTCTTTTCACCCTATGTGTTGTACGCGCCGCTCTTGAGCTACAGAGTGATGCATCTTACTTATACAAAATCTTTGTTGGGAGTTGCACATGCGCAGTTTCCAGGTAAGAACTACTAGCCAATCAGAAGCAGAGAAGGGCGGGTCGTAAGAAACAAGGTAGTGTGATCCAAATCAAAGCTGCTTCAGACTGCGACCGTAACCTAGCAGATGATATAAGTTACTCACAAGTCCACAACCACACAACATTATTGTTCCACATCTTACCGTCAGGACTAAACGTTGAACTGTTGCCGGTGTTCTGACGATCTATGCTGCCTTGCCCAAAAATGCTACCATAGCGCGAATCGATAGACTCGACTCTACTCGGCCCTGCTCCGTTTTCCATTGCAGATAGTACCCAGAGATAGTACGTAGCTTCGTCATAGCGACGCCACACACAATTGCCGCGACGTAATTTTCAATGCGACACACACTCTCTTAAAATATATCTACGGTTAAAACGTTTCAATATTACTAAGAATGTAAAGACAAATAAGCAGTATGAAAACCTTCCAGCTGTGTTTTCCTCTGCTGTTGTTGCTGCAGCGGTCTGTGTGACGGCGGGAGCAGAGGGCTCTGTGAGCGGGCGGCTGGCCGGCCTCACGCGCTCCTCCCACGAGTTGGCACAGGTAACCAGTAACCAGTTTTATCCCATCGATTTTCGTCTGAGCTTTTAAAAACAGTATCACAAATGACAGTGTCCTCCAGCCCACTTGATGTAATACCTACAAATTTTTACTGAAAGTAATGGATTCTGTTGGCCCCCATTTGATCTGTTTTCAACAGCTCCCTATCTACTGGTTGTGTCCCTGATTATTTTAAAACAGCTTGCGTGAACCCACTTTTAAAGAAACCTGGTTTAGATCCCTCCCTCCATCAAAATTTTAGACCAATTTCAAAACTGCCTTTTATTGCAAAGATTCTAGAAAGAATTGTGTCCAAACAGCTGCTCACTGTACTGGAAAATAACAAAATATTTGAAAAGTTTCAGTCTGGTTTCAGGAAGTACCACAGCACTGAGACTGCCCTGCTTAAAGTCACCAATGACCTTTTAATGTCTGCTGATGAAGGCATGTGCTCAGTCCTTGTACTCCTAGACCTTAGCGCTGCTTTTGACACCATTGATCACAACATCATGTTAGACAGACTGAGGCACTGGGTGGGGATCTCTGGTACTGCCCTAGAATGGTTTTCATCCTACCTGTCAATAGGAAGTTTTGCGTGTCTGTAAACACTATGTCTCCTCATTCTGTCCAGTTAAATATGGTGTACCTCAGGGGTCGTCTTAGGACCCATTTTGTTTTCCTTGTATCTGCTTCCCCTTGGACATATTATCCATAAACATGGCATTTCTTTTCATATTTATGCTGATGACACACAAATATACTTGCCTGTCAGATCCACAGACCCTGGAATGCTGAGTTCACTTAACAACTGCCTTTGTGTTAGAGTTAAAAAATGGATGTCAAATAATTTCCTCCAGCTGAACTCAGACAAAACAGAAATCCTGGTCATCGGGTCCCAGCAGATGGCAAATCAAATACTGCCATCTGCTGGTTCCCTAGTAAATCACATTAAGCCTGTGGCAAAGAACCTTGGTGTTTGGTTTGATAGTAATTTAAATTTCGAGCAGCACACCACAAAGCTTGTTCAATCATGTTTTTATCAACTTAGAAATATAGCAAAAATTCTATCTATGTTAACTTTTAAGGACACCGAGACCATTTTACACGCCTTCGTCTCATCACGCCTGGATATTGCAACAGCCTTTTCACCTGTTTAACCCAAAAATCTATTGATCGACTCCAGACTGTCCAGAACTCAGCTGCCAGGCTTTTAACCAGAACAAAGAAATATGACCACATTACTCCTATTTTAGCTTCATTACAATGGCTCCCAGTATGTTTTAGAATTGACTTTAAAATTTATTGATCACTTTTAAAGCTCTTCATGGCCTCTCGCCTTGTTATTTTCTGACCTTTTAGTCCCATACGCACCAGCAGGTACCTTGAGATTCTCGGGCAGAGGTCTGTTGTCTGTTCCAGAGTCTCGACTGAAAACTAAGGGGACAGAGCGTTTGCTGTCAGGGCCCCGAGGCTCTGGAACAGCCTGCCCGAGGAAATCAGGTCGGCTGAGTCAGTGAACTCTTTTAAGTCCCTTCTTAAAATACTTTTATAGGAGAGCCTTTCCCAATGTTATTTGACTTTATTTTCCCTTTTATTTTATTCTACTTTACTTATTTTTTATTTATCTTAAACGTGTATTTTAGTCTTTTCAATGTTTTCTTGCTTTTATCTTGTATTGTTTCTGTATTATTGTTTTTTGGGTATTATTGTCTTTACACTTGTTAAAGCACTTTGTAACTTGTTTTTGAAAAGTGCTCTACAAATAAAGATTATTATTTATATTATTTCTCACCTCAAAACTTCTCAGAAGTGGATTTAGTGATGAAATTCCAAACGAAAACTGTAAAATAAAAACTTTTTGTTGCTGGCCTCTGTCTGGTGCAGCGATGATGATGCAGTGAAGAGTGATATTCTCTCTGACCATCAGCAGTCATGTGTCATGTTATGTTATATGTTAGCATGTCATGTTTTCACGTTACATTTTAGTATCCCTCAGCTCGCTTGGAACCTCGATGGAGGTGAGGTGATACGAAGAAAAGTACCTGGAAGCAGGTACACATTTTTACAATGGAAAACCAAACAAAGGCGAGTCCAGCCAAAGGGCCTCCGCTCAGACTAGCTTGGTTTGAGGGCGTGCCTGACCCCGCTAGCCGCTTGCCAAGCTTTATGACGCGTTTTCATTGTGACATCACAGTGAAGGAAGGGAAATGGCTGGACTACAAACGAGTTGTTTTCAAGCGGTTCAGAGCAGAGCTTTCTGTGGGAGATGGGAATTCCCTTTGGGCTGGACTTTGGGCTTTTTCACTTTGCAAACCTGTTACATGCACAAAAAGAGATATTACTCAATAAAGGAGAGGGGAGCTAAAAACCATAATACCACCACTTTAACTTAAGCAGTTCCAATAAGTGTGGCTCACAGTCCCAAACAGAGCAACGTTGTGCCTCAGTTTTTAGATTTTTATATTTCAAAACCCTACCAGTGACGTAACCACTCGTCACAACTATCCCGACTTACAGTGCGAGGTGCACTTGATTACTATCACAATATACACCGGTTTTGCATAAGACTCGCGCCTTTCTATTGCGGCACCCCCTGACATTTTGTGCCCTAGGCAACCGCCTACGCCATGGGCCAGACCTGTCACGGTTTTGTGGTGAAGGCAGGGTTGAGCAGGTTGGAGGACCCAGAGGGATCACTGGGGTAACAGACATGACAAGGGTTACCGAATACTAGACGAAAGACAAGACAGACCCCCAAAACCCAACAGACTAAAATAACGCTAACTAAACACAAAAGTGCAAAACACCGCAAGGCAGACAGGCAGAGTGTGACAGTACCCCCCCCTCAAAAGGACGGCCCCTGACGTCCTAAAACGAACATCACAAAAAAACCCCAAACAGGTCAAGCCGGCCCAGGGTGGCGGAGGGAGGCCAGGTGGAGGCCAGAAAAACAAACCAAAAGTCTCAAAGGGCCAAATACCGGCAGGGCAAGGCAGTTCAGGAGGCCGACCAAGGCGGCCAGAGGTGAAGTTCAGGGGCATACCCGGAGGCATACCCGGAGGTCGACACAACAGACAAGGAGGGCAAAACAGTTCAGGTGGTGTCCCGCGGGATGACCCATGAGTCCAGGCAGACCAGGCGGAAACAGAGTTCGGGAGGCCGTACCAGAGGACGACCCAACAGGCCGGGCAGAACAGGGGGGCCACAGAGTTCGGGAGGCCATCCCGGAGGACGACCCAACAGGCCGGGCAGAACAGGGGGGCCACAATGTTCGGGAGGTCGCCCAGGGGACGACCCAACAGGCTGGGCAGATCACTGGGGTAACAGACATGATAAGGGTTACCGAATACTAGACGAAAGCAAGACAGACCCCTAAAACCCAACAGACCAAAATAATGCTAACTAAACACAAAAGTGCAAACACTGCAAGGCACAGGCAGAGTGTGACAAGACCTGTTGTGAGGTTGTCACTGCTCTAGTTTCCCTAATTGGTAGACACCACTCACCACCAAATCTGAGTGTTATTTTAAAAGCATCTTCTCCACATGGCTCATTCTGGTTCAAGATTCAAAGAATGACCGCTGGTATAGTCCAAACCATGGTTTTGGGAGCTGCTGCCTCAAACAGACCACATTCAGCTTTCTAAGGATGGTCTACTGGTGGAGGACTATGCTTTAGGCGCTTTCGGAGACATTTTGCCTGCAAAGAGAAAAACATAAACTTAGATGGGAGCATAAAAATGGTCAAGATCAAAGGAAAGTCACTGTATCTGTTTCAGTTTCTACTTCTACATCCAATGTCCACCATTTGTCTAATGATTAACTTATGAAAGGACAAGTACAATATGTGCAAATTTCACAGCCATTGGATAACACTGTTACATTCCTTGTAAAAGAGAATGAATAAAGAAAATCAATGAAATAAGGAGTAAGAAAGAGGGAATTTCTAGTCTTCAGCACTCACAGTTACAAAACGTTCGCCCCCTGGAATGAACTTATACTGCATGTACTTTGAGATTTGGCTGGCGGGCGAGCACATGGAGGTGGAGGTGATCAACTGAAGTGAAGGGAGGTTGGTGGAACCCCAGACTGTGGAGGAAAACACATAAATGCTGTGTTCAGCACCCTAAAAGCAGGTCAAAGTTCAGAGTTTAAGATATTGTGAGTATGTATTCACACCTCTCACTCCATTTTTAGCTACAACCAGTCTGCGCTAGTTTTGAGCTTAAAGGCACATCATACATTTTAAACAATTATTCTTTGATCATTACTTACAGGAAAAGTTTGACATTTTGGGAGAGACACTTATTCACTTCTCAGGGAGAGTTAGAGGAGAAGGAAGGTACACTTAGCTTAGCATAAAGACTGGAAACAGGGGTAAACAGCTAGCCTAATGGTAACAAATCCATCTACCGGCACCTCTAAACGTCACTTTATTAACATGCTATAACTTGTTTGTTTGATCTGAATTAAAAGAGTGTTAAAATAACAATCTGCTTTTTGATGGGGGTTACTTGGTGGATGATTTTTTTTGGCTCTTAGCCATAAAATAGTCCGGTACGTAACAATTGTCAATGTGCACTTTGTACGTATTAAAGCTGTTTCCTCCTATTTCTACTCTTTGTTAAGATATAAGCAAAGCTAACCAGCTGCTGGCTGTAGCTTTTTTTAAAGGACAGACATGGGAGTGGTATCAATCTTCTCATCTAACTCTCCACTAGAAAGCGAATAAGCGTATTTCCCAAAATATCAACTATTCTTTTAAACCTTTGTGTTTAGGGTTAAAAGAAAAGAAGAAAACCAAGCACACACTTATCTCTCTACCTTATGTCCTTCTTGTTAGTGAACCCTTGGTCTTGTAGTATAGCTTTCCCCATCTCAGCCATTTGTTTAACTGTTGGGGATATGACTCAGTTATTTTTAAGACCTGTCTTGATAAAACAAATGAGGCTGCTGAAATATCACCTCATTAAACTGAAGCAGCTGAACAAGTGCAATAGTAATACTGGCCTACTAGCAGTAGTTCAGTCATAGCATTGTTATAGTAGTAGATAAGTAGTTTCAGAAGCAGCAGTAATATTCCTAGTTTTAGTAGTACCCTATCGTAAAAGCAGCAGTATGTGTATTAGCAGCATATATAATATTTATAACTGACCGAAGTTGACGTGTCCCCTGTGCAGTGAGTAGCAGCTGTGTATGTGCTGTGTGGGAATAACCAGTAATGTGGGGAGCAGCAGGATTAATGTCCCTGAAACACACCAGCTCCTTGTTCTGTTGGAGGGGATAAAGATGTAGATGAATAGAGTTGATAACCTAGAGGCCAGTGAATGCAGTGTTGTTACTGTAGGCCTACGTGTTCAATCTGTAACAGTTGTGTGGAGTAGGATAGAGCGGGTACTGTCCAATGTTGTGGTGCTATTACAGTTTTTCTCGATTTTTGACAATTGTCAAAACTCTAAGTACAATCCTCAGACCACATGGTACATTCAGCACACCACTCTATGTGACCTGCTAAAGGTCATTACTCAATCAAAAGAATTAACTGCATGTTTCAAATGTAAATAAATTCATCAATTAATAAGTCATTGTAATCAAAACAAAGGTTCCTTTATCATTGTTTAGACCAAGACAGTTACAATGCAGAGTTACAAAGACATCTTGTCAAATGACAGTTGTAAGAAATAAGATTGTTACATTATTTGGAAATAAGTTTGTATTTAACTTTGGAAATAGGTTTTTAACCAATCTGTTTAACAGTCACCTGGGGGCAACAGCAGTGATTAAAATATCAAAGAGTCACTCTCTTCCAATTGAAACTCTGCTGCCATGTAGATGAGATGTTACTGTAACACAGAAAATAGATGACACTATACAGTGATCGCGGGAACACCTTTTGCTATACATTTATTCTCTCTGCTATCTCAGGATGCTATTTGTCTGTGACTGACCATTTGTCTTCGTGCATATGTACTTGAGGGTATTTTAAGGAGAGAAATGCTAGAGTAGGGAGAGAACCGGATCTTTCTTTCCGTGGCCATGTACATAAAGGATTGATTCATCACACCTTTGACTCTTGATTCTTCTTTGGGACGAAATTTTCTTTCACACTGTGTACTCTGAAAGTGTGATAGTTTCCCACTTTGTAATATTGTCCTATTGCTAACATTGTATTTTTAGGCAGCTGAATAGTGTTGGTGTCAGCCATGGCACACAGTATACTTTCAACAAAAGATTCATTTGACGACACTGTGGACCGCCCAGATTAGGGTGTACTCTCCGACAAACCTTTGTCATACTTAGGTTGATAATGGTTGCCTGAGTCTCATTTGAGATTTCTCTGTATCTTTGCCTTTCCCTGGCTCTTCCTCGTCCTCTGTGCCCCCCTCTCCCTCTTCCCTCTCAAGATGCCCCCTTGCACTCTAATGCCCTTTATTCTTGCAGGAGCAGATTCTTGTCCTGTCTGTCTCCTGCATGCTCCATATTCCACAGCTGTAACATTGAGTCTTACCCTTGCAGTATATATGTTTTCGATAACTGATCTCAGCTAAATTGGACAGTAGAGCGTTTGATTGCTCTAAATTGTTCCTCCAACTAAATCTATCCATCTGACAACTTTTAGGATACCACATAACTATTATGTATCTTATAACTGTGTGACAGGTTATTGTGATTGTTGGTCACTGTATTTAGCATGTAAGGATTTACACAATGAACATATGTATAATTGCATTTGAAAGAAATATGATTCAATAGCAAACAAATGCAAAGTATTTTGATCTGCAAGGCTTACTCAGTGCATTTTGTGCTAAAGCTATTAAAATTGACATATAGTCATGTGAACAACTGACCTAATGTTCTTCTAAATAGTCATATAGTTTTACAAATTAATAGTCATTAGACAATTATTTGACAACCCAGCAGTTTTGAGAAAACTGTAAGGCACTTCTCTGCAGTCTATGGTGTATACAAGCTCAACTATCTGGGATGGAGACTTGCAATCTGTTCCAGCAATGTTACAGGCTATTTTATATTTTAATGGTATTTGTCTTATTTTAATAAGCCGGTCATGTGTCTGTCCCTGGCAGTATCATGAAGTGAGCTTTAGAGTCGCTTACCGGCACCTTTGTTTAAAAAGATCCCACCTTTTTTATGATTTCCGTTTCTTTGTCTTGTTCGTGAGCTATCAAACAGAAAATACAAGTTTCATCTTTTGAACTTGAGTCCGATTCGTTCCCTGACATCTTTCCGATATTTCTCATGACAAATGTCTCCGGAATCCCTTCCTCAGTTTGTTGCCGGTAAAACAACGACCCACTGAGCGTAAACCTGCCAAAGATCGTCTGTGTGTTGCGAAGAGAGGTTGCTCAATGCTTTTTCTAAATAAACCCTGTGGGTGTGGGAAGTGAGCAGTCACACAGGCATCTTCGACTGGCTTTTCAAATACCAAACATATTTAAAGGACATTTCAAGGAAAGAATTAACCCATTGGTCATTAACTGCCACAGCAAGCAGATATAGGTTTACTGACCCGTAGGGACTTTTGCAAATTGTAAATTTGCAACTGTATTTTCCCTCCTGCTTCACGCAGTCCTTGTTGTGGATGTGGTTTTTTTGTTTGTTATTTGAGTGACTTTAGTCCTTAAAACTCTAGCTATAGACATAAATGACACATGTTTAGATATATAAACATAATGACACATGTTTAGATTATATAAAGACATACAATGTCTGATTGGAATGAGGGTAACAGTTCAATATGGACTACAATTAACGTCTAAGAATATTAACGTTAGGCTATCTCATCCATAACTGACATTGAATCAGTTAGGCCTATATCAAGGATTGTACTGTACAAATTAAAACAATGTACAAAGTCGATGGTCTGATGATTGTTCTGTTTCCACTCTACTTCTATTACACCAAAAAATACAACATCCTAAACACTTGATTGCAATGTAGTTGATTTTTAAGCATAATTTTATAATATAAACATTTGTGATTG
>NW_024043992.1:0-13559 GCF_014851395.1 Micropterus salmoides
AGTCCTCATTTTTCCTGTTATTCCTCCGACCCACTCCATGCCATGTCATGCTTCAGTTTAGACATTTATAAACTTCTTGTAATGTATAGAATGATCCGACATATTAAATGTCCTTTTATGCAGATAATCTCAGTGTGTCTTGTGAAGCAGAGTAACAAGTCATTTATGTCTCTTTACAATATATCCTAATGGATGCCAACTAAATGCACATCACTCTGTTTTGACACAGTCGACTGGGAAACAAGATCCAAGGCATGCTGTGTGACGGGAACCAAATGAAGTTGTTGCTTCTACGTGGTCAACTGCTTGAAGATTGATGAAGGTAAAAGGCAAAAATATTCCCACTACATTCTCTCTTTTTTGTGTGTTTTAACAGGCACTTTCAAACTCAAGCCTATCTTTTTCTTTCCACAGGTACCATCACCATTGTGAGGGAAGGGTGTGTCCCTGCAGTGAAAGTCCGACAGATCGACTGTGACAGAGTGAAAAACACATGGTGTGATTGTCTCATACCTCATTTCTTTACTTCAGAGTGCCTCTTCATGCCGGGTTCCCTCCAAGATCGGATTCTTCAGCTCCCCCATTTCCATTTGACAATCTCAGGGACACTTTTCGAACAATGTGAGAAAAACTGAAGTTGATGATACACGGGAAACTTTTTGAGCAATGTTGCTGGGCAATGTTGCTGGTGGCAAGTCTGACTATGTTTTGAACTGATAGTGGCGGGGCGGGTGGTGGAGTAGTGGGGGAAGTGGATTACGGTAAGTAATCTTTAGTCATTACCATTGATGACAACATTGCCCAGCACCATTGCTCTAAAAGTTGCTCCGTGTATCATCAGCTTGAGTGAAAGCTGGAGTATTGCTGGTTGTATATTTGTATGACAGTGGATGTATTGGCAAATGTTGCAATAAAATAACCATTAGTTTCTCAGTTTCTCAGTTTCTCAGCTGAGAAACTCAGCTCAAAACTGTAAGAACTTTTATATTTAATTTAGTTACAATAATTACAAAATATGTGTATGAAATTAATGTTGTAAATGAATAATTCTCTAAATATGTATTTATTCATATAAATTCTACTGTATGTTGACTGTTTCGAACTGTACTTAAGCTCACTGTGCATTCTTGTATTGAATAATTCTATGAAAATAAACAATGAATCTGACTGATGTGCAATGTTTGTGTCTTAAAAAGAAATGTGTATAATAATAAAAATTATTAGATGCAATGGTACCCAGGTGGATCTAAACTACTGGCCAGTAGGAGAGAGGGGCACATCCAGGAGAAAAGAGAGGTTGAGCCACATATGGCGCTCCGTAGTCACCAATGCTGCCATGGTGACATAGTGATCTATACCAAAGTCATTATACCGTGGCTCTGTAAAACATCTCTGTCTATGCACAGTATGCATCTGCTAAGCTACCAGGATACTTTCTTTTCATTTACAATGCAGAAATGTTTTGTGATACAACCGATTACTGAGAAAAAAAGTTAAGTTTTAAAGAATATTTAACACATACTTTATAAAAGTTCAACATGCATATACATACATCCAAACATACATAAATAGTACACTTTCCACTATGGCTGGTTTATGTTTATATTTCAATTAGCACAGTAATAAATGGATCCCACCACAATCTTTCATCCATCCATCAACTAACTGCTTATCCCTGCCCACTACCTTGCAGGTAGGTGCTGGAGCCAGTCCCAGCTGACACTGGGCGAGAGGCGGGTACACCCATTTCATCACAGTGCTAATACATAGAGACAGACAGCCATACACATTCACATTCACAGCTAAGGGCAATTTAGAGTCACCAATTAACCTACCTGCATGTCTTTGGATGGTGAGAGGAACTTGGAGCACCCGAAGAGAACCCACTAAGTAACGGGGAGAACATGCAAACAATACACAGAAGGGCCTTTAAAGTTTTTTGGATGCTTTAATTAGACATTTGAATTTAATTTAACTTGGAAATGTCATGAAAATGCAAGTTAACTCAACTGGAAGATTGCCTTTGTTTCAACTCACAAACTAAGGTTAATAAAGTTGATATAACTACAGTGTTCTAGTTTTCTCATTGTTGTTTTATGGTTTATTAAACTTTTATAATTTGTTTCAACTTCATTCGTTAAAACTTTAAAAAATTTTTTCCCTTATCAGTGCAAGACAATCTTCTCTTAACTAGTCTAACCGAAATACATTTCTGCATTATTCTCACAGTTTCAAGTTAGACAACATAACTACATTAATACTACTGTCCATTTCAAGCTAAGAGGATTTAAATTACAAATTTGTTTCAATTTACATTTATAAAGCCACTGTCAGGTACCCCCTGCAATGGTGGCACAAGTCCTTTCTTGTTTACCACAAAAGTGTCTATGTTTTGGTTGGAATCTGAGTACAAGGCTTATCTGCAGTGTATAATTAGGAGGGTGAGCGAATACACGACTATGTGTATCTGTTCAGCAAATAAATTGTCTGTATCTGTATCCATACTTGGCACGGGAGGGGCTTAACCTAGACGTGGGAGTGACTAACTGGAAGTTTGAGCCTGAAATACGTATGGGTGATCTGAAGTTGCTATATTTATTAGAAACAATTTACAGAACAGCCTCAGAATTGAGATTAAGAACGTTTTTGATTACAAAAAACGATTTAAAAAAAAAGTTCTTATAATTATAGTTTATTAGAAAACAAATATTGACACATTTCACTCTTATGATACTGATGAGTCTGTACCAGATACTCGTTTCAACCGAGTACTTGCTCAACCCTAATAATTAGTTGATTATGTCCATGTTTCAACTTAGCTATGGTTTAAAGAAGACAGTTTCTTTCAAACTCAAAAGACACAGTAACTAGGCCATTTCTTTACTCCACACCTGCACACCTGCCTTTTTTCAGTTGATAAACCCAGTTCAGTCAACACATGCAAACGCGCTATCGTTCGAGCAACGCCAACAGGATTGGAGTAGTTTCATTCATAATTCAGCCCTGCCACGCCCAGAGGTGTTCCCATAGTGCCCGAGACGCTTCACACCTGCAATTTTGGTTCGGACCAAACTGAAAAGTCCGAAAGTCCGGACCAAACGAGGTAGGTGTGAAAGCCCCCTAAGGAGAGGAAATGCTGAGTTCGGGAGAGTAACCGTACGTTCTCTCCGTGGCCATGTTACATTAAAGAATGATTCATCACATCTGTTTGACTCCGTATTATTTGGGAAGGAATTATTTTCCCTGACACCTGTCGGAAACCCTCTCGCGCGATCCGTCCGATGTACTACTCTTAAAGTGACAATGCCATTAAATAGAGAGGAATGCTATCACTGAAAAAATCCCACCAGCAATTACATAAGATTATAACCCACATAACACCATTGAACTCTGTTCCCCTGGTTCACCAGGCTACAGTAGGACTATACGAGTGTGAGTGTACTGTAAGTGTGAAAATATTTCCTATTCAGAAGTACATAATAAAGCTGAGATAATGAGACTTCATCTAAAGGCACAAACACATCTGATATACTGAAATCCTAATAGTTCTGTAGTCAATCCAGACATATGTAGTTGTTGCGCTAGCAAATATGCATTTTGTAAAGGACTGGGCTATTGGCTTTGGCGGATGTTCTCTGTTCTCTGAGTGCCTTCAAGTTACTTTGTGTTTTCTCGACAGATCATACACTGTGTTATAACAGTTTTATTTCCCTGTTACTTCACAGTGTAAGAGAAATATGAGGATTTATGTAATGACAAGGAAATGCCCTCGAGGTTTCCACATTATGGTGTAATCAAAACCCTTTATTTTATTAAAGTAGAATATTTCCTGATGCATCATCTTCAAAAACATGGTATGGAAACATCCTTTTTGTTGTAATTGTAACATTTTTGACATATGTCACCATAAAAGTATCTCAGTCCTAAACTAATTGAACATATCGAGGGAAGCATTAAGAGTAAGAAATAACTTTAAGAATATCAGATACGGAAGGAGTGTATACCTTCACATAATCAAGAAACCTCGTCTGCTTATAAATTTTCTGCAGGAAATGAGAAGAATTATCTGGTTTCATTCATTTCATGCTGATTATTACCTACCATCTGACAAAACTCATGTGTCTTCTACATGTTACTCTTATCTACAATCTTTCATTTTTAAACACATTAATGACACGGTTGAATTTTTTTAACTGAAATCGCCACCAATCAACATCTTTCTCACCACCGTAAAGTCAAATTCTGAACCTTACAGACAGGACTTAACTGCTGTAAAAATGCAGTCTCACCTGACATAGTTCAGGAAAAAAAGATCAACGGTAGCAGAATTTACATTCCTCAGATTAAAGGATTGGTTGAGTCTTCCTTCAAACAATAGTCAGACACCAAAGTAAACACTGATAGTTGTCTTGCTTCCTGGAATCACTCCTCCTGTTCATAATGGCCATCAAAAGATCCCTTTGTAATGCTCTTTCATAATGTACGGTAAGTGTGAAAATATTTCCTGTTCAGAAGTACATAATAAATGCACAGCTGAGATAATGAGACTTCATCTAAAGGCACAAATACATTTGATATACTGAAATCCTAATAGTTCTGTAAGACATATGTAGTTGTTGCGCTAGCAGATATGCATTTTGTAAAGGACTGGACTATTGGTTTTGGCGGATGTTCTCTGTTCTCTGAGTGCCTTCAAGTTACTTTGTGTTTTCTCGACAGATCAGACACTGTGTTATATAACAGTTTTATTTCCCTGTTACTTCACAGTGTAAGAGAAATATGAGGATTTATGTAATGACAAGGAAATGCCCTCGAAGTTTCCACATTATGGTGTAATCAAAACCCTTTATTTTATTAAAGTAGAATATTTCCTGATGCATCATCTTCAAAACCATGGTATGGAAACATCCTTTTTGTTGTAATTGTAACATTTTTGACATATGTCACCATAAAAGTATCTCAGTCCTAAACTAATTGAACATATCGAGGGAAGCATTAAGAGTAAAAATAAGTTTAAGAATATCAGATACGGAAGGAGTGTATAACTTCACATAATCAGTTTACATACAAAGTCAATGCAAAGAGCGTAGAGCCGTCGGGCGATGCGAAGGGGGCGGTCCTGGCGACGCGAAGGCAAAGGGAAGGAATTCGCATGACGCTGAATCGCGATAGCCTATCAACATTGAGATTGTCCGTACGTCACCGACAGCTTCAGAGCGTTGTGTGGAGAGGACCAGGCAGAGCGGGTAGTAATGGCCAGTTGTGGTTATTCGTGTTATCGTGTTGTGTGAACACCAGCGATATCCAGCGATAAAACCCCCGTGAGGAAATCGCTGTGTGGATTAAATTCGTGTTTGGTCTGAATGCACAGTAAGAGAGCCACTACAAAACGCACAGCAATCTGTACACTGCAAACTACTGAGACACCATGTAAGAAGGCACCACATTAACCACTCCAAACCACAAGCTGGTCAGAACCACTTCTACCAATAGGAGGAGGCAGAGGGCGTTGCCTGTTGTTACAAGGGACACCTCTAACGGGTGTCAATTTACTAAAACCTATTTAAGATGACTCATATTAAGACTAAGACACAAAACTATTGACAAGACAGCATATAACATCATAAATGTGTAAGCTTAAAACTTATCTGAATCAGAATCAGAAATACTTTATTGATCCCCGAGGGAAAATTTTTGTCACAATTACACACTTGTCAAAGGTAGATTGATAAAGAGTATATCAATATAATAGTATAAATAAAAATATAAAGACAAATATAAAGGTGTGGGTATGTACAATATTTACAATATTAAGAATTATTATGGTGAACCAAAAAGTACTAGTGAATAAATAGCAGCAGAGAATATTGCACATTAATTATTAAACAGGTAATATTGGACAGAAAATAGATAATGAGGTCTAGTTTAATAAAATTAACAGGCAGGAATGACTTCCTGTGGCGCTCTGTGGTGCATTTTGGGGGAATGAATCTTGCACTGAAAGTGCTCTGTGTTTGAGCAGCACGTCATGGAGTGGGTGGGAGACATTGTCCAAGATGACATGTAGTTTGGCCAGCATCCTCCTCTCTGACACCACCGACAGAGACTCCAGCTCCACCCCCACAACGTCACTGGCCTTGCGGATCAGTTTGTTGACCTGTTGGCGTCCGCTACCCTCAGCTTGCTGCCCCAGCATGCAACAGCAAACAGGATAGCACTGGCCACCACAGACTCATAAAACATCCTCAGCATCGTCCTGCAAATGGAGACATTGTGGTCAGGAATATCCAAGTGTAGCCAAGTCTCCGTGAAGCACATTAAACTACACTCCCAGAACTCCCTCTGACTCCGGGCTAACGCTCGTCCATCTTATCAGCCAGTGATCTCACATTGCCCATGACGAGAGAGGGGAGACACGGCTTAAATCTCCTTCTCCTAAGTCTCTGTTGTCTGCACCCCTCTCTCTTTCCACGCTTCTCTCGTTCCTCCTCTGCAACCTCTGTGTGTCCTCCTCTAAATCTCGGTGGTGATGTCTGTGGGCCTGGGCGCCCCGGTCGGCTTCAGCGTGATCAGCTGGTCCTGGGTGTAAACAAAGCGGCCATGAAGTTGCTGCGCAACGGTGCCGTGGCTTACCAAAACTCTCTCAACTTGCATGATTAGAGAGTCTAGTTTAAATTATGTATAGATCAAAAACCACACAAGTGAGATATAAAAAAGAAAGTTAAAAGTTAAAAAAGAAGACGACAGAGCAACTATTTGGCGCATTCAACACACCCTTTTATAAGAATAATAATAATAATAATACTTATTTGTAGAGCACTTTTCAAAAACAAGTTACAAAGTGCTTTAACAAGTGTAAAGACAATAATACCCAAGAGACAATAATACAAAAAAAAAAAATACAAGATAAAAGCATGAAAACATTGAAAAGACTAAAATACAGATAAATATAAAATTAGTAAAATACAATAAAATAAAAGGGATAAAATAAAGTCAAATAAGATCGGGAAAGGCTCTCCTATAAAAGTATGTTTTAAGAAGGGACTTAAAAGAGTTCACTGACTCAGCCAACCTGATTTCCTCGGGCAGGCTGTTCCAGAGCCTCGGGGCCCTGACAGCAAACGCTCTGTCCCCTTTAGTTTTCAGTCGAGCAGACCTCTGCCCGAGGATCTCAAGGTACGTGCTGGTGTGTATGGGACTAAAAGTTCAGAAATATAACAAGGCGAGAGGCCATGATGAGCTTTAAAAGTGATCAATAGAATTTTAAAGTCAATTCTAAAACATACTGGGAGCCAGTGTAATGAAGCTAAAATAGGAGTAATGTGGTCATATTTCTTTGTTCTGGTTAAAAGCCTGGCAGCTGAGTTCTGGACAGTCTGGAGTCGATCAATAGATTTTTGGGTTAAACAGGTGAAAAGGCTGTTGCAATAATCCAGGCGTGATGATATGAAGGTGTGTAAAATGGTCTCGGTGTCCTTAAAAGTTAACATAGATCGAATTTTTACTATATTTCTAAGTTGATAAAAACATGATTGAACAAGCTTTGTGGTGTGCTGCTCGAAATTTAAATTACTATCAAACCAAACACCAAGGTTCTTTGCAACAGGCTTAATGTGATTTACTAGGGAACCAGCAGATGGCAGCATTTGATTTGCCATCTGCTGGGACCCGATGACCAGGATTTCTGTTTTGTCTGAGTTCAGCTGGAGGAAATTATTTGACATCCATTTTTTAACTTCACAAAGGCAGTTGTTAAGTGAACTCAGCATTCCAGGGTCTGTGGATCTGACGGGCAAGTATATTTGTGTGTCATCAGCATAAATATGAAAAGAAATGCCATGTTTATGATTAATATGTCCAAGAGGAAGCAGATACAAGGAAAACAAAATGGGTCTTAAGACTGACCCCTGAGGCACACCATATTTAACTGGACAGAACGAGGAGACATAGTTGTTTACAGACACGCAAAACTTCCTATTTGACAGGTAGGATGAAAACTATTCTAGGGCAGTACCAGAGATCCCCACCCAGTGCCTCAGTCTGTCTAACATGATGTTGTGATCATTGGTGTCAAAAGCAGCACTAAGGTCCAGGAGTACCAGGATTGAGCACATGCCTTCATCAGCAGACATTAAAAGGTCATTGGTGACTTTAAGCAGGGCAGTCTCAGTGCTGTGGTACTTCCTAAAACCACTGACTGAAACTTTTCAAATATTTTGTTATTTTCCAGTACAGTGAGCAGCTGTTTGGACACAATTCTTTCTAGAATCTTTGCAATAAAAGGCAGTTTTGAAATTGGTCTAAAATTATGTGGGAGGGAGGGATCTAAACCAGGTTTCTTTAAAAGTGGGTTCATGCAAGCCGTTTTAAATAATCAGGGACACAACCAGTAGATAGGGAGCTGTTGAAAACAGAGATCAAATGGGGCCCAAAAGAATCCATTACTTTCAGTAAAAATTTTGTAGGTATTACATCAAGGGGGCTGGAGGACACTCTCATTTGTGATACTGTTTTTAAAAGCTCAGACAAGTCGATGGGATAAAACTGGTTAAAACTCTCTTGTTGCTGGTGAGGAACCTCTGAGTAAGAGGCCGGGGGTAATAAGGCTCTGATTGACACCACCTTATTAGTAAAATAAGATAAAAACAATTCACAGTCATCATTACTTCCAGCTGAGGCACAAGGAGGGGTTGGGTTTACCAGCTGATCCACAGTCTTAAACAGAAACCTGGGATTGTGTTTACGTGTAGTAATGAGTTCAGAAAAATAGTGTATTCTCGCATCCTTAACCATGTTATTGTATTTAATTAATAAATCCTTCAGACTGAGGTAATGGACTTGGAGACTGGATTTTTTCCATCTGCGCTCTGCTTTCCTGCATTCCCTTTTTAGGCTGCGAATGCTGTCATTTATCCAGGGTTGCTTACTAGCTTTAGACGTAGGCCTAACCTTTAGAGGAGCAGTAATATTTAGTGACGACAAGCAGATATGATTGAAGTGATCCACCAGATTGTTGGTGTTGGAATCAGACAGTGTTGGCTTTGGCTCTGAAAGAATGCGCAAAACTTTGAAACACTTTGTTCATTAAAGATGCGAGAACACACTGGGCTTGGTAAGGCGGCGTGAGTAACAGGCGAATCGCAGCTAAAAACAATACATCTGTGGTCAGATATGGTCATGTCCACTAATTCCACAGAGGAAATGCTGGCACCCAGGATAAAAATCAAGTCCAGTGTATGACCACGGTTATGGGTTTGCCCTTTGACATGTTGTTTGAAGTTAAAAGAAGTGGCTATATTTAAAAAGTCAGTTGCATTAACATTGGTGGGGTCATCAACATGAATATTAAAATCGCCACAAAGAACAATTCTGTCATAATTTAAAACCAGAGTAGATAAAAATTCAAGAAGTTCTGATAAAAATCCTCCAGGCGGTTTTGGGGGGCGATAAATTATAACAAATATGATAGGTTGCAGCCCTCCAACTTTAAGAGTGAGAACTTCAAAGGAGTTAAATTCATCACAGCGTACTTGATGACATTTTAAATTTTCCCTATACACGCTCACTAGCCCACCACCACGACCACTGACCCTCGGTTGACTAAAACAATCATATTGAGGTGGACACAGTTCAGCTAGCTGGCTATAGTCATTCATTTGCAACCAGGATTTAGTTAAAAGCATAAAATCTAGATTTGCAGACAAGATAAAATCATTTAAGATAAAAGTCTTACTTGAAAGTGATCTCACATTGAAGAGAGCCATTTTAAATGAGTTTGTTCTGGGTGCTGGAGTTGGTGCAGTTGTCCTAATCCTTAAGAGATTAGTAATATTTCTGTGTGGGATGTGCACATTTCGGTTTTTTTCTGCGTAATGATGACAGGAATAGAAGTCTTTGGAACAGCGCTGGTAGCAGACGGCTTTACATGCCAGCAGGTGGAGACAGTTGTTTGTGGCAGTGAGGAAGAGATGTGTTCAGTGAGCGGTGGTGAGTCCAGGTGTGCTGCATGAATGATTAGTCATTTACGTAAGTCATGTGTGGACCGCACCACATGCTGTATGTGAGCAGCTAACATTTCTGAGCCCCGTTTGTTTGGGTGAAGTCCGTCTGTCTTAAAAAGAAACATTCTTTGCCAGAAAATATTAAAATTATCCACATAACACACACGGTGAGCCCTGCAGGTGGACTGGAGCCAGTCCAAGGAGTCTACTGAAGCGGCCAGCACCGCGACCAACTGTGGGAATGGGACCAGAGATAAAAACGGACTTTCCAGGCTGCTTTAAAAAGTTAAAAAGACGGTTAAAATCTGATTTTGTCAGCTCAGACTGCCGAAGAGCTGTGTCATTTGTTCCCACATGGACTATCACTCCGAGTGTTGTGTTGGAGTAGCAGTAACAGACCTGAGAGAAGGGTACCCAACGGTGCAGGGTAGAGACGGCCTCCGGAGCGTCTGAGCACAGCCTCCTTCAGGATCCTACGTCGGGAAGCGGAGGTTTTTGACCGGGATGACGGCCGCCGATCAGGCCCAGCGGCCGACCGGTGGCCCAGTGCAGGAGATGTAGCCGGTGGAGGAGATGCAACAGTGTCGGCAGGCACTGTGCGCCGAAAGAGATCCGTATCAGGGAGACTCGAAGGCGCAGGTGCATCCGCTGGATGGACCGGAGTGTCGTTAGACAAGGCTGCATAGCGGTTGGAGAGGCCGATGTGTGGAGGAGAGGCAGCCCCATCCGAGCCTCTTGCAGCCACGGACCACCACTTCAGCCCAGGTTGACGGATGCTTCGGAGTCGAGCAGGATGAAAGCCTCGGAAGCGAGGGGTCCCAAAACAAGGTGTCCTGGATGTTGGCGGTTGCGCTAAGAGAAACAATCTGTTTGGCTTGTACTGAAGCCACATCCATAAAGCCAGTCAGCAGGGAATCTTTCTCTTTGAGTTCCTCTGAAAGTCGTCGGATGTCTTCCATAAGGTCAGCAATCGTCTTGTTCGCTTTCTTAAGGAGTGTGCAGTCCTCATGGGGCAGAGTTATCTCGCCTAGCATAGTCACCGGAGCTTTGTTGCGATCAGTAGTGTTGATCGCGTTTTTATGGTCATCTATCTTAAAATCCATGTCGGATGACTAAAATCCTTAACCCACGTAAAACTTGAGTTAAAAACTTAAGTTAAATAAAAAGGTTATAAAAGAGTGGATTAAAACTGGATAAGAGTTTGGTCAGCGATCTTGTGACAAGATGATGCATCCCCGTCAGATCCTCCCCACCCCCTAACACAGGCGAGAGTAATCAGTCATCTCTGCAAGAATCCTTCCAGATGACTAGATGGATACTCTCCCCACATTTATTCATTACAGTATTATTGGATCTTACCACAAAATATTACTAGACGGACTTTCTGGCACAGTACTAAACTGTTTGAATCCTACTTAAAGGACAGCAACTACTTTGTGTCTATAGGTAATTACAAATCTGAGCTGATGAAAATGACTTATGGAGTTCCCCAAGGTTCCATTCTGGGGCCTCTTCTGTTTAACATCTTGATGCTTCCAATGGCTCAGATTATGAAAAACAACAAAATATTTACCATAATTATGCAGATGACACAAAGATTTACATAACCATATCACTAGGGGACTATGATCCCATACAAACAGAGTAACTGCATTGAATGAATAAACGATTGAATGTGCCAAAATTTTCTTCAATTAAGCAAAGATAAAACTGAAGTCATTGTTATTATAGTCAAGAAAGAACGATTAAAAGTTCAATCGGCAATGTTAAAAACCACAAACCAAGCCTGAAATCTTGGTGTAGTCATGGACTCAGACCTGAATTTCAGCAGCCACATTAAGACAATTACAAAGTCTGCCCACTATCACATAAGGATTAAAGGACTTATGTCTCAGCAGGACCTGGAAAAACTTGTCCATTCATTTATCTTCAGTCTACTCGACTACTGTAACAGTATCAATACAAGTCTCCCTAAAAAATCTATCAGACAGCTGCAGCTGATTCAGAACATTGCTATTTGAGTCCTCTCTAAGACAAAAAAAGTAGATCACATCACTCCAGTTCTGAGGTCTTTACACTGGTTTTCTGTCTGTCAAAGAATTTACTGCTGTTGGTCTATATGAAGCACTGAATGGTTTAGGACCAAAATACATTTCTGAGCTTCTGCTACGTTATGAACAATCTAGACCTCTCAGGTTGTCTGGGACAGATTTCCTTTCTGACCCCAGAGTGAAAACTAAACATGGAGAAGCAGCGTTTAGTTTTTTATGCACCACTTATCTGGAACAAAGACCTAGAAAACTGCAGGTCTGCCAAAACTCTCAGTTCTTTTAAAAGACTGAAGACTCTATACCGCTGCCTTTTATTAAAAAAAATTGTATTAAAATCATATATTCTTTGCTTTTGAAACTCATTGGTTTCTCCTCTCTTATAATTAGTCAAATCAAGTGTTAACAGGGCAGAGTTGCATTTGCAGATTTGTACATTGTAGACGACTGGCCTATTTGCCTTGGGGGATGTCTTGTTCTCTGAGTGCCCTTCTAGTTACTTTGTGTTTTCTTGTGTTTTCTCAACAGATCATACACTGTGTTACCTAACAGTTATATAAACATATCCTTGGGATTTTCCCTGTTTAAAGAATAATTATAGTTTTGTGATAAAACTACCTACTACCTTACCTACTGATTACTGAGTAACTTATTAATGGAATAGACTTCCACATTCAAGTTGCAAAGAGTTTTAAAAACATTTTACAACAAACCAGGATAAAATTGGTGACATATTAACTATTTCTTCTTTAATTGGCTCCAAATAAAGATTTAAACAGTCTAACACAGTCCTAAAATGTAAGAACTGGTCAGACCATCAACATATACACAGATATTTACACATACATTACAAGCACTGAGGCACATCCACATAAATACCCAAACACCATCTGACAAAATATCTGTTGAGAGAAGTTATTGTGTCTGAGAATGTCCTCTCCGCCTACTCCACAAGTCACTGTAGTTAACAATGTCCAGATGACACACTGTGATCACCTAAGAAAGCCTGTTTATTCAACGACTCCCAAAGCTAAGGAAAGGAAATGCACTGTCCTGTATGATTCTTAGTTTCTAAGTCTAGTAATAGATTAAATATTAATCAGACAAAAACGTGCATACTAAAGGATTAATCATTTCTATTGAGTTTCCTCAATAAATACAGGGAAGTAAACTAGGAGAGACAGGGAAGCATTAAGAGTCAGTAAGATTTTAAGAAAAAGATGGCACTTTATAATAAATACACATTATGAAGCATTAGTTAAGTTAGTAAATACGAAATTCATCATTTATAAGCATTGTACACACATGCACATTAGTAAGTCATTCATAAACGCAGTTATAAATGTTTTATTCTTTATCTACACACTATGAAGGAGTTGTGAGGCATTAGTACATTTTTAATCATCATTTATAAACTATTCTTTTATGTTAATACACATTTGTGAATCATTTATAAATATAGTTTACATGATGAATTATTTATTTATAAGTTCATCTATAATGTGCTTAA
>NW_024043993.1:0-7388 GCF_014851395.1 Micropterus salmoides
TCACAGCCGCACCGCAGAGCTCCAGAATGTGCAACTCGGCGGCTCACACGCGGACGCTACAAGTGCGAGGGCCCCCCAACGCTGCTTGCAGCTTTAATTTTTTCTGTATTTATTCTGACTTGTCAGGATCGGTCCTCCATAGCGGGGTGGGACAGTTATCAAGCACGTAAAGTTTGGTTCAGATGTGAGCATGTACACTGAAGTTACAACAACTTCCTGTGTCATGGCGAAGACTTGATCTCTGACGCCACGCCACGGACACACCCATTGACGAAAACTCGCAAATAGCACAACTTTTCATCTTCAATGCCTTTAGAAGGCCAGCACAAATTTGAAGTCGGTCGGACTAAATCCCTAGGAGGAGTTCGTTAAAGTACGAAGTGTGTAAATCATCCAAAATTTGACGTAAAATTCAAAATGGCCTACTTCCTGTTGATTTTAGGGCATCGCTCCAAGAGGCTTTTTGTGCGTCTGGACAAGATACACGTACCACAGAAAATGCGTGCACGTAGGTAAAACATGCGGCGGGGGCTGCTTCGTTAAAAGTCACTTCCTGTTGCCAGCAGGTGGCGCTATGACTGTCTGTGAATGTCAGCATGTACATGTGTTCAGGGCGGGACTCTCATCCTACATGTACAGTTTGGTGCAGATGTGAGCATGTACACTGAAGTTACGACAACTTCCGTGTCATGGCGAAGAGTTGATCTTTGACGCCACGCCACGGACACGCCCATTGACGAAAACTTGCAAATAGCACAACTTTTCATCTTCAATGCCTTTAGAAGGCACAGCAAAATTTGAGGTCGGTCGGACTAAATCCCTAGGAGGAGTTCGTTAAAATACGAAGTGTATAAATCATCCAAAATTTGACGTAAAATTCAAAATGGCCGACTTCCTGTTGGGTTTAGGCTATGGCTCCAAGAACTTTTTTGTGCGTCTGGACAAGATACACGTACCACAGAAATTCGTGCACGTAGGTTGAAACGTGCGGCGGGGCTGCTTCGTTAAAGTCACTTCCTGTTGCCAGCAGGTGGCGCTATGACTGTGGTGAATGTCAGCATGTACATATGTTCAGGGCGGGACTCTCATCCTACATGTACAGTTTGGTCCAGATGTGAGCATGTACACTGAAGCTACGACAACTTCCGTGTCATGGCGAAGAGTTGATCTTTGACGCCACGCCACGGACACGCCCATTGACGAAAACTTGCAAATAGCACAACTTTTCATCTTCAATGCCTTTAGAAGGCACAGCACAAATTTGAGGTCGGTCGGCCTAAATCCCTAGGAGGAGTTAAAATTCAAAATGGCCGACTTCATACAGAATTGAATACGAGTGCACTCCAGATTTAGCTGCAGCCAGCTGACCGTGTGCTTCTCCCTATACTGCAGTTCTGTGTCCATGCATGCAGCAAACTGAAAGCATGTCTGTCGGTGCTTCTACGTGAAAAGAGAAGGAAGACATTGCTGGTAGTATTGTCTTCAGAGTTGTTAAACACCTCAGCGCACTGAAGGAAGTCATCTGACTGTGTGAGGGGCAAGATCGTTGATGTCTGCAGGCAGAGTAGGAGCTCTCCTGTCTGACTGGTCCACCAATAGCAGAGAAGAGACCCCTTGAGACAGCCCCCTCATTTGCATAATGAGGCAGAAATGCATACAAAATTTAAAAAAGACAGGCAGAAATAAATACCATGGGTGAAAATAAATAAGGTAAATAAATACAAAGGAAGAATAAACAGACAAAAATATTAAACACACACATAATAAATACATTAAAAAAATTAGTAATAAATAAGTTGAATAAACAAATAAGGTAATTATAACAAAGGTGAATAAGTAAAGGCACTAATTAAAATATAAACATTTATGTCTCCTTGTATAATTTAATTACTACCTACATTTATTTATTTACTTAATTTTTTTGTGTATTTAATTGGATGCTTATTTATTTTGAGCATTTATTTATTTCTGATTTATTTCTGGCTGTGTCAGGATCGGTCCTCCATAACGGGGTGGGAGAGTTATCAAGCACGTAAAGTTTGGTTAAGATGTGAGCATGTACACTGAAGTTACGACAACTTCCGTGTCATGGCGAAGACTTGATCTCTGACGCCACGCCACGGACACGCCCATTGACGAAAACTTGCAAATAGCACAACTTTTCATCTTCAATGCCTTTAGAAGGCACAGCACAAATTTGAGGTCGGTCGGACTAAATCCCTAGGAGGAGTTCGTTAAAGTACGAAGTGTGTAAATCATCCAAAATTTGACATAAAATTCAAAATGGCCGACTTCCTGTTGGGTTTAGGCTATGGCTCCAAGAGACTTTTTTGTGCGTCTGGACAAGATACACGTACCACAGAAATTCGTGCACGTAGGTGAAACGTGCGGCGGGGGCTGCTTCGTTAAGGTCACTTTCTATTGCCAGCAGGTGGCGCTATGACTGTGGGTGAATGTCGGCATACAGTGTTCAGGGCGGGACTCTCATCCTAGATGTACAGTTTGGTCCAGATGTGAGCATGTACACTGAAGTTACAACAACTTCCTGTTTCATGGCGAATCATCGACGCCACGGACACGCCCATTGACGAAAACGCGCAAATAGCACAACTTTTCATCGTCAATGCCTTTAGAAGGCACAGCAGAAATTTGACGTCGATCCGACTAAATCCCTAGGAGGAGTTCGTTAAAGTACGAAGTGTGTAAATCATCCAAAAATGGCCGTAAAATTCAAAATGGCCGACTTCCTGTTGACTTTAGGCTATGGGTTCTTGAGGCTTTTTTGCGTCTTGATATGATACAGAAAATTTCGTACATGTAGGTTGAACGTGAACGAGGGGCTAATTTTTTCCAATTTTCTAGGTGGCGCTAGCGAGTCATTTTGCAACGCCCATGTGCGAAACTTGTGAATACGAAATTTTTCACCGGTCTGACATGTTTGCAAATTTGGTGAGTTTTCGAGAATGTTTAGGCCATGTCAGTTGAGCCTACTTTGCAGAAAAAATAAAAAAATAAATAAAAAAAAAATAATCCGAGCAAATTCAATAGGGACCTCACACGGTCGTGCTCGGGCCCTAAACCGAGCAAATTCAATAGGGACCTCGGCATGGTCGTGCTCGGGCCCTAATTACTGTTTGTGGATTTGGTGTAAGAATGGCTGTGGATGAACTGGAGTGCACATCCTGACAGCACATTCAGTTCAGCAGCTATTGTCTCTCTGAGTATCTGGTAACAGCCTTAAATTATTTTTTTTTTTATTACTATTTATTTGTAATATTAGTATTAGAGTGGTGATACCTAACAAAGCCTCTTTCTCTCCCTCCCCACCTGAAGCTGTCCAGGTAGCTGACAAGGTTTTTATGATGTATCACACCCAAATCTGCAGGTCTGATCTGACCATGGAATAAGGCTAAAAAATCAACATTAATGGTTTTACAAAAAGATTAAAGTTAATGTGAATCAGCATCACACAAAAACAAAGCTACATACCTGAGTGAGCGGATGAATGGTAAAGCCTCTAAGAGAGACTCGCACAGACTTTGGCAGCAGGAGTTTTCCTGTCCCAGTGGAGGCAGACATTAAGCTGCGTAGTGATCTTCTGCATGACTTTTACTGCTCTTTCAAACAGCCGTCTTTTACCCTCAACTGGAAGGTGCAATTGATTTCCATCCAGGCTGAGTAAGCTGGTGTGGTCCATCTGCCATCTGTCCTCACTGAGAAGGAAAATCTCCCACAGCTGCCGTGGCAGAGGGCCACACCTGTAATTTAGGAAAAATCAGAGACAATTTAAAGAGTAATAGAGTAGAGTGACCAGTAAAGTTTAATTAAATAAAGTCTGTTTAAGTAAAAGAAGCTACAGCTGAAGTAACATACTTTATTTTCTCTGAATATTTTCCATACATCTTTTACACTTATCCTGTTCAGGCTCAAACTATTTTGTCATCCTCGTCACCTCTTGAATCAATAAACAGGCACAAAGCTAAACTACTACTTAATTAGATATGTAGTGACCTAAACAGTCATTTGAGACTTTCAACACACGCTCACACATACCACTGGACATTTGAAGGCATCCTAATAGTTGTCTCATTCCTTGCTCTGACACCATGACGTCCTCCAGGTTCAGACTTATTTTCCTCTCCTTCGACTGAGTGACCACGTAGGCCACAGCAGAGCAAAGGTAAAACTTGAGACTCTCTCCACTGAGATCAGATGGTAGTCCAGCTTCTTCAGAAAGCAGATACATGCTTCAGGACACTGGGACTCATAGAAGCACTGACATAAGAACAGTATGTCCACATCAAGCCCACTGTCCTCGCTATCACCTATGTCTTTCTTACTGAGAGGAGGGGAAAATGTGGTTATCAGTTCCTCGAAGAACCAGTCAGACGTGTTCTTGAGCTGCTGAGCTGGAGTCAGATGCTTCATCAAACTAGGGCTCTTGTCAGTCAGCAGTCGACACATGAAAGGGATCAGATGTTTCATGTGTTTCTTCTCCTCAGTGAGGCACTGCTGAAAAACATCCCTGATCTTATCTGGATTCTTCAGCAGCCACAGTGCTGCAAAAAACTCCTGCATTGTGTAATGGAGAAATGCATGTGTGGTGATTGTCTCAGTGGGGGCCACTTTGATAAGAGGTTTCAGGAAGGAGAGGACGCAGCTGTCTTCACAGGGCAGTTCTGTCAAGTTCACAGTTTTTTCTACAGTTGCTTTAAAAGCAAACTCGGCCAGAGACAGAATTTCTTCACTCTTATTGTTGATGAAGGAATTTAGATCTTTGGTTTTTGTTTTCTTGCTGATTGTTTGAAGGCAACGACGAACAATATTGATGTAGATTTCAGTTACAGTGCATGGCTGTGGAGAGTCTTCTGGTGTCTCTGATGAAAAGCCGAGAGCCACCATCAGTGCATACATTGGGACATAGCAAAGAGTTAACAACTCCAGGTTGCTCAAAACCTTCTCCTGTTCTTCTCCTAGTGTTGCAGATAAATATTTTTTATGGTCTGCTCACTAAAGCCTTTCACTTCCACTCTGAGGAAGTCCCCAGAAAGGAAGTCTTCTTCATCATCTGGTCTGCAAGTTACAATGATCTTGGCATCAGGTAGTAGATCCTTCTCTACAACCCTCTTCACCACTGATGAAGAGAGATCTGTGATTCCATCAAAAATTAGTGTAACGTTGCCAGAGTTCTTCTTTATGTCCTGTAAGACCTCTTCTTTGCCTTCATCTGGCTCACTGAACACAATGAAAAGAAGATCCTCCAAGCTCTTGGTCTTTCTGATGGGGGTGTTGCTCTCATGTCAAAGTAGAACATGTAGTCGAGCTCCTTGTTGTCTCTTTCTGCCCAAAGTTTCAACATTTCGTGAGTGAGTGCTGTCTTTCCAATTCCAGGCTTACCAACCAAGAGGATGTTTTTATCTGTCTCAGCAGCTCACTGGGGGAAATGTCTAGTCTGTCCTCAGGGATGTATGTCCTCAGCTTTTTAGGGCGACTCATCTTGCTCTTAAATGTCTTTATTTTAGATGGAGAAACACTTCCTTGTGTGTCTAACACAAGGTCAGTGTACGACAGATCAGGCTTGTTGTTTCCTTCAAACTGATTTTTGTTTGCCTTCCAAAAGTAATTTGATATTTTTTGTGCTTTTGACTTTAACTTCGCCTGATATCTGAGGCACGGCCCTGAGCCTAAAATAAAAACAACAGGGAGGAAATAAATATACTGTAAATTAACTGCTGTGCCCTCACACTAAATCACAGATACATATTTATACAGACACATTAAAGTGCATTATATAAAATCAGCACATCAAAGATAATAAAACTGTGATATCTATCAATCAGAATACAAAATACCTTGTAAGTAGTTTATATCCATCTGTGTGTCGTCCTTGAAAGAAAAGCAGCTGATCCATGGTGCAGGTCAAACTTCCTGGTCTCAGTAGAAGCTGAACTCTTTGTCTCAGGGAGAAGGGACGTCCTCCCTAAGGTCCTCTTCCTCGTCACGTCAATAATCCTGAGGAACACTTGGCACGCTGCTTCGCCCTTCTTAGTGACTGAGTCCAGTATTCTCCTGATTTTATCACAGTCATCTCTCTATGCCTGTATTTTGCTGACCTTTTCATCACTGAAAACTATTTGCTGGTGCAAGTTCTCCACAACCACTGAGAGATTATTTAAATCTCTCACAAGGTGGACTCGAACACTCTTCCCGTAATCTAAGGCAGACTGTGTTGTACAAGCCATGTGTCCTTGCTTCTGTTTGTTCTGCAACAGATCCAACTTCAATGATCTGGAGAACAAACACCAGGTTAATAAACTGTCTAATATATTTCATGATGTCTAAACTTCGTGCAGCTGATGCACACTGTACTATTTTACTGTATCTACATTGCACATCCTAGTTTAAACAGCTGTAATCTTGCAACTACACAACAGGCCTGTCATGTAGTGTGTAGTGAGATTCAGTCTCTGCATTTAACCCATCCCCCAAGGGTGCAGTGCCCACTCTGCAATGTCCGGGGGGAAACCCACACAGAGAAGAACATCCAAACCTTCCCGAGATCTGGTCCTTTAAAGTCTGATATTTCCAGATCTGTCTCCACACATATGTATACTGTCTGCAGATCAGGAAAAGGGCAGCTCATCAGAATTAGTTCAATCACCTCTGAGTATGTTGAACCTGATGGAAGGTAAATAAAGATCCATTTTAATCCAGTGGCGCTAGAAATGTGTGCCAGTGCGGACAATGACATATTAAAAAAGAGGAGTGGGGAACGATCAATAAGTTAACAATATTAAATAAAATTCAGCGTTTTCGCAGATTCGTGCTAATTCAGCATTAACCAGACTTGAATTTCCTTAATAAATGATAAAAGTGCTGGTATTTTCTATATTACATTCAGTTTTTAAACATGTTTTCTGCTGTAACCTGACAGACAAAATGCCGGTAGCAATAACTGAACTGATGAAAATATGTATCAAACAGATACGACACAGTTGGGCTTTGCAATTAATCGAATTTTTATCACGATTTTGACTTCCAACGATCATAAAAACAAGTTAATCAAAATAAAACAAAAATTGTGCCGCATCAAAATGTCTCTGGCTGCATGCTATTTTGCATTGACACTCGTTTTGTCTTGAGTTATAAATTCAGTGCGCCCTTTCCATTACGCGGTGGCTCCCACCCATTCCTAAAGCCCAAACTCACTTTCATCCAGGCTGTGATGTTTAATTCAGTTTCAGCTGAATAACAGGGATTATAAAAACTGCTACAAGCAAACATCCCAACTTCAAGGCTTTTAGTTAAAGAATAAGATTTCGAGAGATAGCGACATACGAGGGATTTACAGTGATTACAGTGCGATTTCAGTGATTGTTCAGCTAGAT
>NW_024043994.1:0-11770 GCF_014851395.1 Micropterus salmoides
GGGGCTGATGCAGTGGATGGGGAAGGGGGGCTAGTGAAAGGACCTATCATGAAACCGTCGGCCACTTCTTTGGCTAGAAGTCTGTCCATGGTATCGAGGGCAAACTCGAGGTTATGGCAAGTGAATGATGCATGGGGAATAACCTCGATGCTGGGTGGAAACCGAAGGTGAGCGTGGATGAGGAATCGACAAACTGGCAGTCTGGGTGGTTTGTAGGGCGTGGATGTTGATGGGTTCTGAGATGCTTGCGCAGTCAAAGACCGTGCTTGGTGGGGTTATGAGGGAAACTGGTTCTGGCATTGGCGCCGCACAGAGGAACAGGTGTGGAGAAAACGGCAACTGGAGACGTTGCAACCTAGGTCACTGAAGTTATTACAGACCATTCTTCCACCCTGGTACAGCACGGGCCTTCCCCTTTTGTCCACTCCGCGAGGGATTGGACCGTGTGCTGAAGGCGGTTGCTGGCCCTAGGGGATAGGTGGTTGGGGGGTGATGGGAGGTGGGAGTGCGCGGAACTGGACCTTGAAAGCTAGGCGGGTTGTTGATGTGTGGGGCTGGGACGAGGTAAAGGGATGGCAATGATGCAGTTGTGGCTGGATGGGAAGGAGCGCTGCACAGGTTGCAGGCAAGTGCGGAGCGTGCTGCGAATACGTGGCAGTAGATTTCAGGGACGAGGGTGCCCCAGTAGGTGCCTTGGTTGAACTGCTGGAGGCGACCTGCGGCTTGGGAAGCAAAAAGAATGTGGTAAGAAAAGAAACCCTGCCGCCAAACCGCAGAGCCAGGTCCAAGAGGATGGAGAGGTAGTTGTCCACTCGGCCCTGCGGTTGGGGTTCCATGTGCCCTTTTTATACTTTGAGCACCTGCCCTTCCAAGCTCTGCATTGGCCCTGGTAAAGGCTAGAAACCCCCAGCTTCTACCTTTGAGACCTTTAATGTAAAAATCTCTGAGTTGAGTCTGAGTAGACAAAACATCATCAAGAATCTTGAATCTTAACCTTCTACCACCTTTCCCAAGCTAGTTTCTTTCAGGGGCCACATAGGGGCCCAAATCACAACAGCTCAAATCAGCGTCCCATACCCATCATACAGTTGTATTTTGGTATCAAACTCCATTTAGAACTTTTAGGTGGCTGTTAGCTCATAAACTCCACAAAAGGAGCTTTCACACTCGCTTAGGCTTGAGAAGCAAGAGAGTCCTGTTCATGAAATATGGGTGTATCAAATTGATATTTTTTGTTGTAAAGATGAGATCTGGTGAAACACCCTGTCCTATGACTGATCTGTCTAAAACAAACAGAAAGTGACCTAAATATGACTCCAAAGTCCAACAAGTCAGTGGTACCCATCAACTCGCATGTTGAAATCCTCTAATCTGATCTAATGAAACACTCTCCAAAACTCACCAAATTTTGCACACATGTCAGAAGTGGTGAAAATTTCATTTTATGAGTTTCGCGCATAGGCGTGGAAAAATTACTATCGCCCACCTAGAAAATTGGAAAAAATTAGCACCTCGTCCACGTTCAACCTACATGCACAAAATTTTGGGAACATGTACCATGTCCCAGACGTACCAAAGAGCCTCTTGAAGCGATGCCGTGCGTATCCGTGTGTGGCGCCAAAGATCAACACTTCGCCATGACACAGGAAGTTGTTGTAACTTCTTGTACATGCTCACATTCGAACAACTGTACTTGCTTGATAACTGTCCAACCCCAAACACATCTTACATCAATTAATTTATATTCATAGCGCCAATGCTATGTAGCGCCACAAAGGGGACACAGGAAGTGACATATAACACCTTCAGCAGCGTCCGAGCGCATAGCAATTCACAGGCACTGGAAGAGCTCCAGAATATGCAACGCGGCCGCCTCGCGCCCCGACACTCTACACTGCGAGGGACCGCCCAAGGCTGCTTGCAGCTTTAATAAGTTCTAAATGGAGTTTTAATACCAAAATACAACTGTATGATGGGTGGGACGCTGATTTGAGCTGTTGTGATTTGGGGCCCCTATGTGGCCCCTGAAAGAAATTAGCTTGGAAAGGCGGCAGAAGGGTGAGATTCAAGATTCTTATGGTGTTGTCTCTGTGAGTCTTCTGGGTAAGTTTGAAGCCATTTGGAGCTCAACTCAGAGATTTCTACATGAAAGTCTCTAAAAGGTAGAAGCAGGCTGTTTTAGTCTGTACACACTGAGTTGATGGCTTCCTGACCTGTTGTACTTTGGAGTCAATTTAACTCACTTTCTGTTGTTTTACACAGATCAGTCACAGGACAGAGTGTTTCACCAGATTTCTTCTTTACAACAAAAAATACCAATTTGATACACCCATATTTCACTGAACAGGACTCGCTTGCTTCTCAAGCCTAAGCGAGTGTGTAAAGCTCCTTTTGTGGACTTTAAGCTAACAGCCACCTAATAAGTTCTGAATGGAGTTTTAATACCAAAATACAACTGTATGATGGGTGTGGGACGCTGATTTGAGCTGTTGTGATTTGGGGCCCTATGTGGCCCCATGAAAGAACTAGCTTGGGAAAGGCGGCAAAGGGTGAGATTCAAGATTCATGATGGTGTTGTCTCTGTGAGTCTTCTGGGTAAGTTTGAAGCCATTTTTTGCTCAACTCAGAGATTTCTACATGAAAGTCTGTAAAAGGTAGAAGCAGGCTGTTTTAGTCTGTACACACTGAGTTGATGGCTTCCAGTGACCTGTTGTACTTTGGAGTCAAATTAACTCACTTTCTGTTGTTTTACACAGATCAGTCACAGGACAGAGTGTTTCACCACATCTCACCTTTACAACAAACAATACCAATTTCATACAGCCTTATTTCACTGAACAGGACTCATGTAGAGATTCTACATGAAAGCCTCTAAAAGGTAGAAGCAGGCTGTTTTAGCCTGTACACACTGAGTTGATGGCTTCCAGTGACCTGTTGGACTTTGGAGTCAAATTTAACTCACTTTCTGTTGTTTTACACAGATCAGTCACAGGACAGAGTGTTTCACCAGATTTCACCTACACAACACAACACCAATTTCATACAGCCATATTTCACTGAACAGAACTCATGTAGAGATTTCTACATGAAAGCCTCTAAAAGGTAGAAGCAGGCTGTTTAGTCTGTACACACTGATTGATGGCTTCCAGTGACCTTTGTACTTTGGAGTCAAATTTAACTCACTTTCTGTTGTTTTACACAGATCAGTCACAGGACAGAGTGTTTCACCACATCTCACCAACACACAACAACACCAATTTCATACAGCCATATTTAACTGAACAGGACTCATTTAGAGATTTCTACTGAATGCCTCTAAAAGGTAGAAGCAGGCTGTTTTAGCCTGTACACACTGAGTTGATGGCTTCCAGTGACCTGTTTTACTTTGGAGTCAAATTTAACTCACTTTCTGTTGTTTTACACAGATCAGTCACAGGGCAGAGTGTTTCACCAGATTTCTTCTTTACAACAAAAAATACCAATTTGATACACCCATATTTCACTGAACAGGACTCTCTTGCTTCTCAAGCCTAGCGAGTGTATAAAGCTCCTTTTGTGGACTGTATGAGCTAACAGCCACCTAATAAGTTCTAAATGGAGTTTTAATACCAAAATACAACTGGTATGATGGAGTGGACGCTGATTTGAGCTGTTTGATTTAGGGCCCCTATGTGGCCCCTGAAAGAAACTAGCTTGGGAAAGGCGGCAGAAGGGTAGATTCAAGATTCTTGATGGTGTTGTCTCTGTGATCTTCTGGGTAATTTGAAGCCATTTTTTGCTCAACTCAGAGATTTCTACATGAAAGTCTGTAAAAGGTAGAAGCAGGCTGTTTTAGTCTGTACACACTGAGTTTGGCTTCCAGTGACCTGTTGTACTTTGGAGTCAAATTTAACTCACTTTCTGTTGTTTTACACAGATCAGTCACAGGACAGAGTGTTTCACCACATCTCACCTTTACAACAAACAATACCAATTTCATACAGCCATATTTCACTGAACAGGACTCATGTAGAGATTTCTACATTAATGCCTCTAAAAGGTAGAAGCAGCTGTTTTAGCCTGTACACACTGAGTTGATGGCTTCCAGTGACCTGTTGTACTTTGGAGTCAAATTTAACTCACTTTCTGTTGTTTTACACAGATCAGTCACAGGACAGAGTGTTTCACCAGATTTCACTACACAACAAACAACACCAATTTCATACACCCATATTTCACTGAACAGGACTCGCTTGCTTCTCAAGCCTAAGCGAGTGTATAAAGCTCCTTTTGTGGACTGTATGAGCTAACAGCCACCTAATAAGTTCTAAATGGAGTTTTAATACCAAAAACAACTGTATGATGGGTGTGGGACGCTGATTTGAGCTGTTGTGATTTGGGGCCCCTATGTGCCCCTGAAAGAAATTAGCTTGGGAAAGGCGGCAGAAGGGTGAGATTCAAGATTCTTGATGGTGTTGTCTCTGTGAGTCTTCTGGGTAAGTTTGAAGCCATTTGGAGCTCAACTCAGAGATTTCTACATGAAAGTCTCTAAAGGTAGAAGCAGGCTGTTTAGTCTGTACACACTGATTGATGGCTTCCAGTGACCTGTTGTACTTTGGAGTCAAATTTAACTCACTTTCTGTTGTTTTACACAGATCAGTCACAGGACAGAGTGTTTCACCAGATTTCTTCTTTACAACAAAAATACCAATTTGATACACCCATATTTCACTGAACAGGACTCGCTTGCTTCTCAAGCCTAAGCGAGTGTGTAAAGCTCCTTTTGTGGACTTTAAGAGCTAACAGCCACCTAATAAGTTCTGAATGGAGTTTTAATACCAAAATACAACGTATGATGGGTGTGGGACGCTGATTTGAGCTGTTGTGATTTGGGGCCCCTATGTGGCCCCATGAAAGAAACTAGCTTGGGAAAGGCGGCAGAAGGGTGAGATTCAAGATTCATGATGGTTTGTCTCTGTGAGTCTTCTGGGTAAGTTTGAAGCCATTTTTTGCTCAACTCAGAGATTTCTACATGAAAGTCTGTAAAAGGTAGAAGCAGGCTGTTTAGTCTGTACACACTGAGTTGATGGCTTCCAGTGACCTGTTGGACTTTGGAGTCAAATTTAACTCACTTTCTGTTGTTTTACACAGATCAGTCACAGGACAGTGTTCACCAGATCTCACCTTTACAACAAACAATACCAATTTCATACAGCCATATTTCACTGAACAGGACTCATGTAGAGATTTCTACATGAAAGCCTCTAAAAGGTAGAAGCAGGCTGTTTTAGCCTGTACACACTGAGTTGATGGCTTCCAGTGACCTGTTTGGACTTTGGAGTCAAATTTAACTCACTTTCTGTTGTTTTACACAGATCAGTCACAGGACAGAGTGTTTCACCAGATTTCACCTACACAACAAACAATACCAATTTCATACAGCCATATTTCACTGAACAGGACTCATGTAGAGATTTCTACATGAAAGCCTCTAAAAGGTAGAAGCAGGCTGTTTTAGCCTGTACACACTGAGTTGATGGCTTCCAGTGACCTGTTGTACTTTGGAGTCAAATTTAACTCACTTTCTGTTGTTTTACACAGATCAGTCACAGGACAGAGTGTTTCACCACATCTCACCAAAACAACAACAACACCAATTTCATACAGCCATATTTCACTGAACAGGACTCATTTAGAGATTTCTACATGAATGCCTCTAAAAGTAGAAGCAGGCTGTTTTAGTCTGTACACACTGAGTTGATGGCTTCCAGTGACCTGTTGTACTTTGGAGTCAAATTTAACTCACTTTCTGTTGTTTACACAGATCAGTCACAGGACAGAGTGTTTCACCAGATTTCTTCTTTACAACAAAAATACCAATTTGATACACCATATTTCACTGAACAGGACTCTCTTGCTTCTCAACCTACTAGTGTAATAAAGCTCCTTTTGTGGACTGTGAGCTAACAGCCACCTAATAAGTTCTAAATGGAGTTTTAATCCAAAATACAACTGTATGATGGGAGTGGGACGCTGATTTGAGCTGTTGTGATTTAGGGCCCCTATGTGGCCCCTGAAAGAAACTAGCTTGGGAAAGGCGGCAGAAGGGTGAGATTCAGATTCATGATGGTGTTGTCTCTGTGAGTCTTCTGGGTAAGTTTGAAGCCATTTGGAGCTCAACTCAGAGATTTCTACATGAAAGCCTCTAAAGGTAGAAGCAGGCTGTTTTAGTCTGTACACACTGAGTTGATGGCTTCCAGTGACCTGTTGTCTTTGGAGTCAAATTTAACTCACTTCTGTTGTTTTACACAGATCAGTCACAGGACAGAGTGTTTCACCAGATTTCTTCTTTACAACAAAAATACCAATTTGATACACCCATATTTCACTGAACAGGACTCGCTTGCTTCTCAAGCCTAAGCGAGTGTGTAAAGCTCCTTTTGTGGACTTTAAGAGCTAACAGCCACCTAATAAGTTCTGAATGGAGTTTTAATACCAAATACAACTGTATGATGGGTGTGGGACGCTGATTGAGCTGTTGTGATTTGGGGCCCCTATGTGGCCCCTGAAAGAAATTAGCTTGGGAAAGGCGGCAGAAGGGTGAGATTCAAGATTCTTGATGGTGGTTGTCTCTGTGAGTCTTCTGGGTAAGTTTGAAGCCATTTGGAGCTCAACTCAGAGATTTCTACATGAAAGTCTCTAAAAGGTAGAAGCAGGCTGTTTTAGTCTGTACACACTGAGTTGATGGCTTCCAGTGACCTTTTACTTTGGAGTCAAATTTAACTCACTTTCTGTTGTTTTACACAGATCAGTCACAGGACAGAGTGTTTCACCACATCTCACCTTTACAACAACAATACCAATTTCATACAGCCATATTTCACTGAACAGGACTCATGTAGAGATTTCTACATGAAAGCCTCTAAAAGGTAGAAGCAGGCTGTTTTAGCCTGTACACACTGAGTTGATGGCTTCCAGTGACCTGTTGGACTTTGGAGTCAAATTTAACTCACTTTCTGTTGTTTTACACAGATCAGTCACAGGACAGAGTGTTCACCAGATTTCACCTACACAACAAACACCAATTTCATACAGCCATATTTCACTGAACAGGACTCATGTAGAGATTTCTACATGAAAGCCTCTAAAAGGTAGAAGCAGGCTGTTTTAGTCTGTACACACTGAGTTGATGGCTTCCAGTGACCTGTTGTACTTTGGAGTCAAATTTAACTCACTTTCTGTTGTTTTACACAGATCAGTCACAGGACAGAGTGTTTCACCACATCTCACCTTTACAACAAAAAATACCAATTTCATACAGCCATATTTAAATGAACAGGACTCATTTAGAGATTTCTACATGAATGCCTCTAAAAGGTAGAAGCAGGCTGTTTTAGTCTGTACACACTGAGTTGATGGCTTCCAGTGACCTGTTGTACTTTGGAGTCAAATTTAACTCACTTTCTGTTGTTTTACACAGATCAGTCACAGGACAGAGTGTTTCACCACATCTCACCTTTACAACAAAAAATACCAATTTGATACACCCATATTTCACTGAACAGGACTCGCTTGCTTCTCAAGCCTAAGCGAGTGTATAAAGCTCCTTTTGTGGACTTTATGAGCTAACAGCCACCTAATAAGTTCTAATGGAGTTTTAATACCAAAATACAACTGTATGATGGTTGTGGGACGCTGATTTGAGCTGTTGTGATTTGGGCCCCTATGTGGCCCCTGAAAGAACTAGCTTGGGAAAGGCGGCAGAAGGGTGAGATTCAAGATTCTTGATGGTGTTGTCTCTGTGAGTCTTCTGGGTAAGTTTGAAGCCATTTTTTTGCTCAACTCAGATAGATTTCTACATGAAAGTCTGTAAAAGGTAGAAGCAGGCTGTTTTAGTCTGTACACACTGAGTTGATGGCTTCCAGTGACCTGTTGTACTTTGGAGTCAAATTTAACTCACTTTCTGTTGTTTTACACAGATCAGTCACAGGACAGAGTGTTTCACCACATCTCACCTTTACAACAAACAATACCAATTTCATACAGCCATATTTCACTGAACAGGACTCATGTAGAGATTTCTACATGAAAGCCTCTAAAGGTAAGCAGGCTGTTTTAGCCTGTACACACTGAGTTGATGGCTTCCAGTGACCTGTTGGACTTTGGAGTCAAATTTAACTCACTTTCTGTTGTTTTACACAGATCAGTCACAGGACAGAGTTTCACCAGATTTCACCTACACAACAAACAACACCAATTTCATACAGCCATATTTCACTGAACAGGACTCATGTAGAGATTTCTACATGAAAGCCTCTAAAAGGTAGAAGCAGGCTGTTTTAGCCTGTACACACTGAGTTGATGGCTTCAGTGACCTGTTGTACTTTGGAGTCAAATTTAACTCACTTTCTGTTGTTTTACACAGATCAGTCACAGGGCAGAGTGTTTCACCACATCTCACCAAAACAACCAACACCAATTTCATACAGCCATATTTCACTGACAGGACTCATTAGAGATTTCTACATGAATGCCTAAAAGGTAGAAGCAGGCTGTTTTGTCTGTACACACTGAGTTGATGGCTTCCAGTGACCTGTTGTACTTTGGAGTCAAATTTAACTCACTTTCTGTTGTTTTACACAGATCAGTCACAGGACAGAGTGTTTCACCAGATTTCTTCTTTACAACAAAAAATCCAATTGATACACCCATATTTCACTGAACAGGACTCTCTTGCTTCTCAAGCCTAAGCGAGTGTATAAAGCTCCTTTGTGGACTGTATGAGCTAACAGCCACCTAATAAGTTCTAAATGGAGTTTTAATACCAAAATACAACTGTATGATGGGAGTGGGACCTGATTGAGCTGTTGTGATTTAGGGCCCCTATGTGGCCCCTGAAAGAAACTAGCTTGGGAAAGGCGGCAGAAGGGTGAGATTCAAGATTCTTGATGGTGTTGTCTCTGTGAGTCTTCTGGGTAAGTTGAAGCCATTTGGAGCTCAACTCAGAGATTTCTACATGAAAGCCTCTAAAAGGTAGAGCGCTGTTTTTTAGTCTGTACACACTGAGTTGATGGCTTCCAGTGACCTGTTGTACTTTGGATCAAATTTAACTCACTTTCTGTTGTTTTACACAGATCAGTCACAGGACAGAGTGTTTCACCAGATTTCTTCTTTACAACAAAAAATACCAATTGATACACCCATATTTCACTGAACAGGACTCGCTTGCTTCTCAAGCCTAAGCGAGTGTAAAGCTCCTTTTGTGGACTTTAAGAGCTAACAGCCACCTAATAAGTTCTGAATGGAGTTTTAATACCAAAATACAACTGTATGATGGGTTGTGGGACCTGATTTGAGCTGTTGTGATTTGGGGCCCCTATGTGGCCCCATGAAAGAAACTAGCTTGGGAAAGGCGGCAGAAGGGTGAGATTCAAGATTCATGATGGTGTTGTCTCTGTGAGGTCTTCTGGGTAAGTTTGAAGCCATTTTTTGCTCAACTCAGAGATTTCTACATGAAAGTCTGTAAAAGTAGAAGCAGGCTGTTTTAGCCTTTACACACTGAGTTGATGGCTTCCAGTGACCTGTTGTACTTTGGAGTCAAATTTAACTCACTTTCTGTTGTTTTACACAGATCAGTCACAGGACAGAGTGTTTCACCAGATCTCACCTTTACAACAAACAATACCAATTTCATACAGCCATATTTCACTGAACAGGACTCATGTAGAGATTTCTACATGAAAGCCTCTAAAAGGTAGAAGCAGGTGTTTTAGCCTGTACACACTGAGTTGATGGCTTCCAGTGACCTGTTGGACTTTGGAGTCAAATTTAACTCACTTTCTGTTTGTTTTACACAGATCAGTCACAGGACAGAGTGTTTCACCAGATTTCACCTACACAACAAACAACACCAATTTCATACAGCCATATTTCACTGAACAGGACTCATGTAGAGATTTCTACATGAAAGTCTCTAAAAGGTAGAAGCAGCTGTTTTAGTCTGTACACACTGAGTTGATGGCTTCCAGTGACCTGTTTGTACTTTGGAGTCAAATTTAACTCACTTTCTGTTGTTTTACACAGATCAGTCACAGGACAGAGTGTTTCACCACATCTCACCAACACAACAAACACACCAATTTCATACAGCCATATTTCACTGAACAGGACTCATTTAGAGATTTCTACATGAATGCCTCTAAAAGGTAGAAGCAGGCTGTTTTAGTCTGTACACACTGAGTTGATGGCTTCAGTGACCTGTTGTACTTTGGAGTCAAATTTAACTCACTTTCTGTTGTTTTACACAGATCAGTCACAGGGCAGAGTGTTTCACCAGATTTCTTCTTTACAAACAAATATACCAATTGATACACCCATATTTCACTGAACAGGACTCTCTTGCTTCTCAAGCCTAAGCGAGTGTATAAAGCTCCTTTTGTGGACTGTATGAGCTAACAGCCCCTAATAAGTTCTAAATGGAGTTTTAATACCAAATACAACTGTATATGATGGAGTGGGACGCTGATTTGAGCTGTTGTGATTTAGGGCCCCTATGTGGCCCCTGAAAAAACTAGCTTGGGAAAGGCGGCAGAAGGGTGAGATTCAAGATTCTTGATGGTGTTGTCTCTGTAGTCTTCTGGGTAAGTTTGAAGCCATTTTTTGCTCAACTCAGAGATTTCTACATGAAGTCTCTAAAAGGTAGAAGCAGGCTGTTTTTAGTCTGTACACACTGAGTTGATGGCTTCCAGTGACCTGTTGTACTTTGGAGTCAAATTTAACTCACTTTCTGTTGTTTTACACAGATCAGTCACAGGACAGAGTGTTCACCACATCTCACCTTTACAACAAACCATACCAATTTCATACAGCCATATTTCACACTGAACAGGACTCATGTAGAGATTTCTACATTAATGCCTCTAAAAGGTAGAAGCAGGCTGTTTTAAGCCTGTACACACTGAGTTGATGGCTTCCAGTGACCTGTTGTACTTTGGAGTCAATTTAACTCACTTTCTGTTGTTTTACACAGATCAGTCACAGGAGAGTGTTTCACCAGATTCACCTACACAACAAACACACCAATTTCATACACCCTATTTCACTGACAGGACTCGCTTGCTTCTCAAGCCTAGCGAGTGTATAAAGCTCCTTTTGGACTTTATGAGCTAACAGCCACCTAATAAGTTCTAAATGGAGTTTTAATACCAAAAAACAACTGTATGATGGGTGTGGGACGCTGATTTGAGCTGTTGTGATTTGGGGCCCCTATGTGCCCCTGAAAGAAATTAGCTTGGGAAAGGCGGCAGAAGGGTGAGATTCAAGATTCTTGATGGTGTTGTCTCTGTGAGTCTTCTGGGTAAGTTTGAAGCCATTTGGAGCTCAACTCAGAGATTTCTACATGAAAGTCTCTAAAAGTAGAAGCAGGCTGTTTTAGTCTGTACACACTGATTGATGCTTCCAGTGACCTGTTGTACTTTGGATCAAATTTAACTCACTTTCTGTTGTTTTCACAGATCAGTCACAGGACAGAGTGTTTTCACCACATCTCACCTTTACAACAACATACCAATTTCATACAGCCATATTTCACTGAACAGGACTCATGTAGAGATTTCTACATGAAAGCCTCTAAAAGGTAGAAGCAGGCTGTTTTAGCCTGTACACACTGAGTTGATGGCTTCCAGTGACCTGTTGGACTTTGGAGTCAAATTTAACTCACTTTCTGTTGTTTTACACAGATCAGTCACAGGACAGAGTGTTTCACCAGATTTCACCTACACAACAAACAACC
>NW_024043995.1:0-9064 GCF_014851395.1 Micropterus salmoides
ATCCCCTGATGGATAATCTGCAGCTGTAATCTGCAGTCATCTGTCATTGTTTCTCTTGATGGGACATTTGCAATGAGGCCAGATTATCATCTCATACAGTGACCTGACCAGGAGGACGAGGCACAATACACCCACTCATACACACACAAACACACAAACTAAACACACATACTCACACATGGAAATGTGACTGTGTACTAAAGGCTGCACACAAAGAGAGAGGACAGGATGAAATACATTTCCTGTGTGTGTGTGTGTGTGTGTGTGTGTGTGTGTGTGTGTGTGTGTGGTTACAATTGAAACTACTACTACTTCTGTTTGTGGGAGATACATGACCCAGGCAGGTTTTATCTGTTGCTGTAGGTTTACAAAGTCTTTGCATACTCATTGTAATATATTAACATCCCCTCTCTCTCCCATGGAAATTACACTCATACATCGCTGAACACCACCACCTGCACCACCTTAACAGGTCAAGACTCATCTGAAGCAGTCCTGAAGAGAGATTAAGAGCATCACAAGAGTAATTTCCTTGAAATCAATCAAGCACCCCTATGGCAACTCAAACACATTTCTGGCCACATCAATACACAAGATAAGTACTTTAAAACCAGAAATTAAATGTTGCATGCTAAACAAAGCTTCTCCAGTACACCTCTCTGTAGTGGCTCCCACTTGGACCATTCCAATTCTTCCCCCCTTTAAATTACTCCAGATTCTTCACTTCCTGTATGCCACTTTGACCCAGATCACTGCACGAAGAGAACAGGTGAATGATTGCAAACATTTGGATGAACTTGGGTAACCTAAAATAAATGGCTTGAAATAAATTGTGTATGTAGGCGTGTCCTCGTACGCGTGCTCGCTTGAACTCATGAGTGAGCATAATCCGAAACACAAGCGCTTTCATACAGAAATCCTGCAATAAATGCAGAAACACCTGCATGCAGGCTGTGGCTTTTCTCCATACATGTTCAGGCTCTGTTACTTCAACGTTCCCATCTCAGAGGCAGATCAACACTGGCTCTGTAACGTTACTTTATTCAGCGCAGCGAGCCGCATATCAGCGCAGTTCTCCCGGAAAAAAGGCAGAGTGACAGCAGCTATAGAGAGACAAGGAGACTGCTTCACACAACATGCTGGAAACGTGCTATATCATTAGCTCGCCTGCTGCTTTCAGTAACTATCTTTACTATCTGTGTATCTTTCACCGGAGGCTCAGCAGTGTCAGCATCCAGTATTGGATGATAAAGAAAAGGTTAGTGAGTTGGACTGCCGCCCTTCCGATTAATGGGCAACCCACTCTTCCTCCTGAGCCACAGTCGCCCCATATTTTGTTAATAAAAAATAAAATTTTATCATAATTTTATTGATTATTGTATCCTTTTCTTTCAGCAGTTTCAGTTCCAGTTGTTTATTTTTATTGCTTATTAAAAATACATTTTGGTATAGTTTGAAACACATCTCTGCATCATTAGGAACATTCCTGTGTGCCTCTTTCTCTTAATTGTCCTTCAAATAATCAAGGTTCAAATGGTATTTCCTGGGGTGCAATTCCTTAGGTGGCGTAGTTTCATTCAATTCCCCCCTTCCTGGTCCACCATACCAAACATAGAAATGAGCCTGCAGATCAGTGGGTTGTTTTTTTTTACAGTGAATCATGGCAATGAGAGGAAGAGAGAACCAAGAGGAATTTTATAACACAGAAAGCAAGGTGCTTGTGGGTGAGGTGGAGGTTAGAAAGCACATTGTTTGGTGCACACCCTCATAAACCCTGCAATCAAACTCTCTGGTCCCCCTTTATAGAAATTGGAACTGCCACCCTGGTCTGGCATGGTGCCGGTACTGTCCCCGGCCTCCACATGTGTCAGCCAGGACTGCCCAACAATATTCAGAGCCTTCAGCTGCTTAACTTGACAACATTCCTATTCAGGGTCAGCATAAACTCCTGATTTAATGTTGTGTTTGTTGTTGTTGTGTTTATTTTATTTTTTTTAGCAAGTCAAAGACACTGCAGAGCTGTACTGTGGAGCTCCTGGTGGCTGCATCATTGCTGTGTGAATGTATATAGTGTAAATTTTATTTCCTTTCTGTTGTGCAGTTAGTACCAAAAGTGAATGTGATGTAGAATAAAGCGCTTTGAGTTGTCTCAAAGACTAGAAAGGCGCTGTACAAGTACAGACCATTTACAGCAGTGTAAAGTTATTCTATGCCAGCTGGTGTTGATGCCATTTAAAATCCTCTTTTTATTTGAGCCAAACAAGAAATTGTGAATCTCAAAGTGAATTTGAATTTCTCCCAAAACTGAATATATGTCGGCAGTCTCATTTCTTCTACATTATTAAAGAATGTTTCATTGGTGCTTTTCAAATGCAGTCAATGATTGCTGAGATGTTGTGTACTGATGAACAGGTGAATGAACAATGGACCTGAACCTTGACTTCACCAAGCAGGAGTCAAATGAGAAGAATGAGGGACTGGAAGAAACAGGAGAAGATGGCAAGGAAGATAAAGACAGAAGGAGTCTGAGGAGAGGGGGAAAGCTATACATGTTATGACAGAAATAACACAAACAGGAAATTGGTGTCAACGGCAGAGGAAACCACATCTCTGCACTCAGTAACCACCTTCGTCTGTCACTCTCTGCTCCTCCTCCTCCTCTTTCTGCCTCAAAAATCTACATTTTCCATTTACCTCCTTCTAAGACAACAAATCAGGTCAAACACAACTTATGCAAAGCACCTTATGTTATAATGTCAGAGAATCAGATGTTATTCAATCAGTATTTTCAGAAGGTTTTTAATGAATATTTTTCTGACTAATAGTTACAGTGATAGTTGGATCATTCCAATGTTTTGGAAACCACTCTTGTGAGTTTCTCAGTTCTATCCCTGTTTGTCCAGTAGAGAGATTGGTCCTGAATGTGTTTAGCCTAGCTTAGCTAAGACTGTGGGGGGAAATTGCTAGCCTAGTTAAAAGTGAAAAATACACCTTCTAACAGCTCCAAAGCTGTCTGAGTTATATATTGGAGCTTTTGTAAAAACAATCTAGGTACGGATATAACCAAGAGTCATCTGAATGCAGCTCAAAACTGGCAACACCATGCAGTCACTGGGCCCAACAGTTTCTAGAAGAAGTAGCTCTGATGCTAACTGCTAAAACCAAAATGTATGAGCACAATGTACGATGATGGCTACCTAGGGTGTTTCCCAAAATATTGTAAGGTTCCATTAAAACTTCTTAATATAACTTCAAAACTTGCCTTTCATTTTCTAGTTTCATTTAAAAAAACAGCTTCTAAATTGAGTTTAGATATGATACATACATAATATACAATGATGATTGTAAATACTGACTTGTATTAACAGACTTTTTAGAAGATATAAAGGCATATGAAGAGATGAATTATCACATGAATAATGTCTTGATAAGTAATTCCTTGACAAGGGTGATATTCCTGCACAAAGATACAATCTAAAGAAGATGATGTTGTTTTTTATGATGATGATGATGATGATGATGATGATGATGATGATAGAAGAAGAAGCATTTCAGAAGTTGTAGCCACTGTTCCTGGTGGATGAAGGCTCTCTGCTGTCACTGACTGCCAGTCGCTCCAGAGCTAATTTGACAACACACAGGAAGAGCAGCATGATTTAGAGCAAGAGAACGCAGCTGGATATGACTGTATAGCTGGGATAACATGTCTGTGTGTTACCAGGGTAGGACTGTCTCTTTTCTCCGTCATTGTGTTTAAATGCAGCTTTCCCTCGATGGTAAGACACTGAGACAGAGACAAACAGATAAAGGACAACTTATTCTACTGTCAACAAATATCATGTGCAGACTCAAACCATCGTCATTGATTGTCTCTCTATACTCTCTGACGTCTCTACCCTGTCTGCCTCTCAGCTCATGGGGTCTTACTGAAAAATTTTAATCTTGAAAACACTTCACAAATTTAAAGGTGTCTTGCCTACAGTCAAGCATGGTGGTGGGAGTGTCATGGTCTGGGGCTACATAATTGCTGCCAGCACTTCATTGAGGAACCATGAATGCCAACATGTACTGTGGCATAGAGCACGATCCCCTCCCTTTGGAGACTGGGCCATAGGGCAGTATTCCAACATGATAACGACCCCAAACACACCTGCAAGACAACCACTGCCTTGCTAAAGAAGCTGAGGACTGGCCAAGCATGTCTCCAGACCTAAACCCTATTGAGCTTCTGTGGGGCATCTAGGCTGCTAGAAATATAGTTTTATATATTCGGTTAATATATCAGAATCAATCCAGTGACCATCTGACTTAAACAAGTCTGACAGTCTGCGTCCTACATTTGTGCTGCAGAAACTAAATACACTTTTAACATGCCGTGAATAGAAAGTGAAAGTATTTTTGCCGGCTTGTGAAAGGGTGATGGAGGCTGCTTTCCAACATGAGCACCAGAGGTATGCATGGCAAATGTAGCGGAGTTAAATGTAGATTACTAGCCCCCAAAAATACTCAAGTAAAGAGTAAAAGCAAAGTTTTAAAAAGAAACATGAAAAGTTGTAGTTCCAAAAAAACAACTTTTTTACTCATTTGCATTACTTGTAAGGAGTTATACCCACCCCTGGTGCTAGAGCAAATAAAACGTGAACTCAGTGTGTGTGTGAGACACTCACCACTGTGACTCTGTGTAGGTCCAATCCAGCGATTCTGCCTCCGGTCTGATACTGAAAACCAAAAACATATTGCAGAGATCATTCAAGAACAAGCCTGATTTTGTCTCTGTCAGAAAGTTGCAGTCATTTGTAGAACTTAAAAGCAATGTGTGTGTGGAAAAAAATATCTTTTCAGAGCTTTAGGCAGGAAAAAAGAGAATTGAAGTTGTCTACATGGTGACTGACTGGACAATGGTTCTCCTGGGAGCGGAGAAACCCAAAAACCAAATATGTCCTTTCCTCCTGAGCTTGCTGAATTTTAAGCAGCTCCACACAACTTCCGTTCTATTCTCATCTCTTTTATTCCATTGTGTTGTATTCTGTTGTATCACTCAGAAAGAGTCGTTTGGATTTAAGGCAACAGTCATTCTTGGTCATAATCTTTAATCTGATAATATCTGAGTTCTTAGGCCAGTAAAGTCTGATTGAATGCACACATGAAATGTGTCTATTGTGTGTGTGTGTAGGTGTGTGTGTGTGTGTAGGTGGGTGTGTTTAGGTGTGTGTGTGTGTGTAGGTGTGTGTGTCTACCTTTCTCACTGACAAGGCGCTGTGTGTGTGTGTTTGTGTGTGTGTGTGTTGTGTGTGTGTGTGCTCACATCTCTTCTGCAGGGCTTTGACGGTGGGTCTGGTGAAGCGGATCAGTAACAGGACCAGCAGCACGCAGCAGAGCAAAGCTGTCACCACTTTGTAGGCATGCAGCGGCCCTGGTACATCTGCATGGCCCTCATCTGGAGGGACACACACACACGGGTGTTGTTCTGCTGATGTTGAATTTCTCCTAAACTAAACAGGCTGTGCTTGCTGTGTTTCTGTCCCACTGCTGGCTCCCTGTCTCTGAACATTCACAGCGAGAGAAAGCCATGAATTCTAAGATACTGAGTCAGGATATGTGAGTCTCCTTTTTGTTCTTTGGGCAATTCTTCATCTCTGCTATTGCAGTGTTCCTAAACAGCGACACAGTTGTGTGTTAAGTATGAGCAAATACTTAACACATGAGTATCCACTCATTTATGTTGAAAAGAGGACTGAAAACTATCCTGTACTGAAAGTTGCATTGGCTGCCTGGCCAGATTCTTAGTCCTGTTTACTTGGATCAGATAGTTTGTGATTTAATTCATAATTTGAGATGGTCCTTCAGTTCTTATTTGGCTCTCTGTGTTAAGACATTATTACACGCAGATGCATTTGAGAAGTTTGGTTTCAATAGATAAAAAATTGTTTTATAGAAAATCCCATCCATCCTATTCCTTAAGTTCAGATATTGCAAAAAGTATTACTTTGGTATCGATACCACAAATCTAAATTTCCAAGCAATACTATAAAACAGTATAGCGCTAACATGAAAGTGTTACAGTGTGCAGACAGGTTAGCAGTGGTTTTGCATATTATGACAAACCTAGGTAGCGTCTTTAGATAACACAACTCCTGTGGTTAGACACTGCATCATGTTAGCATCTTAAGTATAAAAAGTCTCCTACACACATGCACAGAGACAGTAGACCAACCTTTGCATTGAACCTGCAGTGTCAAACAGTTTCCCTCCTCTGCTCTTCCCTCTATCATGTTATAACCATTCTGTTGTGTGCCTTCTTTCAAGGACACTGTGTCTTTGCAGCCTTTCTTGTTCCACACACATTTCCCAAAAGACTATGGACTTTTTTATGATTGCTGAAACAGACGGGTGAGCTGGAGAAGGAGATGTTGGAGGCATTATAGAAGATCAGAGAAATGTTTCCTGTGCATCTTATCCATGTGATATTGAAGAGGCCCAGGGCAGGTGGAGGGCTGGTGGGGCTGGAGGTCGGGGCAGTAGTGATTGTTGAAGTGGCAGTGGGGCAGGAACAGTTGATGGCTGTGCTGTTGTTCCAAGATGTTGCTGCGACTGACTCTGGGAGACAGACATCCGTTAGTATGGAGAACACACCACAGTAGCACTCCACATTCATTTGAAACATCTACTGGATGTAAAATATATAGAAATATATATTTAAATATACTTTAAACAAATCGATTGCCTTATTTGTAGCACTGTGTAGAGCACTGTTTACATAGTATGATACTCTAAGAAGAAACTCTAATATCAAACAAGTGCAATAATTCAGACCAGGGACGTGCATAGATATTTTGGGGGGCAGGGGCTCAAGTGAAAAACTTTTCACAATTATTAAAATAATTCCTTTACAAAAAAATGTTAAATATTAACACAACTCTGACTTCCTTACCAATTTATTTTACATTTATTCATTTAGCTGACGCTTTTATCCAAAGTGACTTACAATTGCTATACATGTCAGAGTCGCACACCTCTGGAGCAACTAGGGTTAAGTGTCTTGCTTAGGGACACACGGGGGATGAATCAAAGTGGGGGATTGAACCCGCGTCTCTGACACCAAAGGCATAGTCTTATTCATAGTGCCATCGCCTCCCCAATTGTTTCATGCTCTAGATTTCTACAAAATAATCAGTTCACATCATGGTCTTCTTGAGTATTCACAACGTTTATCAGAAGAGCAGGCAACAGCAAAGGAAACTATGCCACAATGTGCATGTTTTCTATGCTACTAGTTTCAAGTATATGTTTAAAATAAATGACTGCACCAAAGAGAGGGAAATTAAAATAAACGATTAAAATAAATTTTGTTTCACAAGCGAGAAAACCTTCAGCTTCACACAGCCAAGTAACATTCTACCGAATTGCCTGAATACAATAATGTATACATCAAATACATTATTATTATTGCTATTTTACACTTACCGTGCGCACTTAGCGCACTTACACTTAGTTTAATTAGCTGTAAACTCAAGGCACTGGTAGCTTAGCCTTTTGTTCCACCACTCACTACCAGCCAAGAAAAACCCAACTAGGAGAGGAGCTGGGAGGGGCTGCTGCCTGCCTGTCTGTGTGTGTGCTGCTGCGCCGAGGAGCGCAAGAGAGAGGGAGGGTATCAGAACAATGTGTCATCGCCCGACCTGATATTTTGACTTTTTATTCAGTTCCTTGTTTTATTCAAAAATATATATATATATATATATATATATATATATATATACATACATAATACACACAGGTATATATATGTGTGTGTGTATATATATGTATATACACACACACACATATAGTATAGTAGTTTTTTTTTATAGTAGTAGTATTATCATGGTATTGTAAAAACATGCCAAAAAGATTCCAATGTACTGATACACACACTGAAACCATTTCAGCAAGCTTTATATTAAAAACTACAAATACAATTACCATTTTGTTTGCATAAAAAATAAAATAACAGCAAATACCTTTTTTAAACAAGTGTGCATTATCAAGATTTTATATTTATTTTATATAGGTAATACAATGACGCCGTGGACAATTACATGAAAACAAATAAGTCTTAAGAAGACAGTGATAGCAAGTGCAATGACCCCAACAACTGACATAAGCGTTTCTAGATAGGCTGGTTGGTTGACTAAACTGCGTAACGTGTTTTCATGTGCAGTGGACGAACAACATGTAGCCTTTCTACAAGAGCAACACTGAGAGCAGTTTACACGCTGTTAGCATGTCAGACAGACAAACCAAAGCTAAAAGTTAACTCACCCCGTTCACTATCAATCAAGTTTCCCTCAGAACTCTCATAAAAAGTAAAATATGATCGGACTTCAGAGTGACTGAAAAATCTCTGCAGCGTTGTCTTCCGCCGTGTTGTCATTGACCCAAACAAACCCACGTTGCAACCTGCGCGCCTGCTTCTGGGAGACGCTGGACAGTGTTTGCCATGAGATTATAACAGCGCAGTTAACAGTACCCAGTTATCATGGTAATTAAAATGTGGACGGTAATAATAACCGTCTGGAATTTTACCATGGTTTACCGTTAAACCGGTAATCGTTTATATATATTTTCATACAATATTTCATCCCTTTCATACAAATATGTTTTATATATATATATATATGTATATATGTGTGTATATCATTTATTTAAAAGAAAAAGGGCACTTTCTCTGAAGGAAGAAAAAGGGCAGGTGCTCAAGCACCGTTTGATGTCTATGTGTGTAGTGCCTGATTCAGACACAAATGCAAAAAGTTCAAAAATCATTCAAAGTCATTAAATAAAGAATAAAGAGACAAAAGAGAATACAGTAATACATAGTCTGGTGGTAACATGACAATGCCTAAAACATTCTTCAATTTAAGTCTTTGAAACTTTACGTCTGTGGGCTACATCTGCAGTCTCACAATCTGTCTGGTTCCAGTTGAGAATTAAATGAATTCTGGTTAATCTTGTCTTTGTTATTGAATTTACTACACTTTAGGATCAGTGAATATATTAGTACCGTGTGTGTGTATACTTCCTCTGC
>NW_024043996.1:0-13638 GCF_014851395.1 Micropterus salmoides
GTAAAAGTGTTGATTTTAGCCTGCAGAGAAATTATGCAACTGTGTAATTGTTTCTGAAACCAATAGAAATGCAACCAGCATCCATACATTAGCAAAGGACTGGCATTGTTGGCTTTGTAACGTTTAATTTACGTTTATTGTCGTTTTACCGATACTCAGAACATAGCCATCGCCGGTCTCAGTCGCCATAACTTCCCACATAATATTCAATAATGCAACATAACGGTGCAGGACAATACCATAGTGGAAAACCTTCACTACAGTGATTTACTCACTGCAGTCTAACTGTTATAAAGTGTGGCAACAATCTCAATTTATTCATTCATCCAGCTCACCAACTGTTTTCATTATCAGCCAATAAATTTAGCTATGCTGACATTGCTGAGCCTCTCCCGTTGAAAGATACACAAAAACTGTCAGCTAAATGCTTTTACTGAGCAATCCACTACAATCTGAAGGCCGGCTGAGCAAGATCAAACAACTGATGTGTGTCCCACCCCCTGAAACCAAGCTTTTGTCTTGTTAATCCGGAGGGCGATCTCCTCTGGGTGCAGTCAGTCTCTTCCCAACACCTGTGTGCAATTAGACTCACACTACTTCAGTGAAACCTACCAGTGAAGCGTGCATTAGCGTTGGCTCCTTGGGTAAAGACCAGCGAGTCTCTGTGCATGTCCACTGAGCAAGGCCGCCTACAAGAGTAGCTTTTTCCTTTCCCGAGGCACACCTACTCACCTAAAGCTGCCAGCTACAACTACACTCAGGCCTGCGCTACTATACTATTCCTATTGTCTCCGGTCCACGCAAGAGGTATCATGCCATCAGGCGCTCCTCAAGCTTTAAAACAGGCACCACCCACCATCTGTTTACTTGTCTGTTGGGTCATGGAACTGCCAGTCGGCAGTCAACAAAGCTGACTTTATCACTGCTTATGCTAACAACATTATTTCTTGGGCTACTGGCGCTCACTGAAGCCTGGATCAAACCAGAAAACTCTACTACCCCCGCTGCGCTGTCCACCAATTACTCTTTCACCCACACCCCCCGGCCATCCGGGAGGGGGGTGGGACTGGGTTCTTAATTTCCAACAAATAGAAATTCACACAGCTGCTACCCCCAAATCAATACGCCTCCTTCGAATACCATGCTGTCTTTGTGTCCGCTCTGGTAAAGGTCTCTGTGATTGTCATATACCGTCCACCAGGACAAATGGGTAACGTTGTGGAGGAGCTAGACACACTGCTGTCTCAATACCAAGAGCATGACTGTCCCCTACTTGTCCTCTGTGACATGAACTTCACTTAGACAATTAAACTCAGCAGACTTCCTGTCTCTGATTCAGTCTTTGATCTAACACGGGTTCTCAGCCCCCGACCCACAAAGCTGGGCAAGGTGCTTGACCTCATTCTTGTCCGAACTGTGCCACAGAGTGCCTAACAGTCACACCTCTACATGTGTCAGACCACTATTTCATTCAGTTCACGGTATGCCTACAGGAAAAGCCCATTCTTCCAATGCCGTTGGTCTCACACCACTGCAACCTCCACAACCTGTCTCCCGCTCACTTTGCCTCAGTGGTAGCTTCCGCTCTACCTTCCCTCAACACATTTTCCTCACTTGAGGTCAATGATGCCACACAATCTCTTTGCTCTACACTAAGCTCGTGCCTGGATAGCCAGTGTCCTCTATCCACCAAGCCTGCTCGCCCAAACCAGTCCCACCCGTGGCTAACTGATACCATCCGTGGGCTCCATACTGATCTCAGAGCTGCGACCTTAAGGGCTACCAATTGCTCCTATCCTCCTTCTCAACAAGCATCAGTGCTGCCAAAATTGCGCTCTATAATAACAGAATTAGCAGTGCCACTGACTCAGGAAATTATTTTCCACTTTTAAAGCGCTACTAAATCCTTCCACCGCCCACAAACTTGTCTGCTGATACCTTTGCTGCCTTCTTCACAGGCAAAGTGGCGGCTATAGCTAGCCAATTCTCTGAAACATTCAAACTCAACCATTGTATCAGTCCACCTACATCTTTTTCCGCTGCCCTCCCAGGTCAGTGGTTTTTCAGTCACCTCGTTACTCCTCTCACAGAGAGTGAAGTATCAGAATGCTTGACCCGTAGCATCCAACTACATGCCAACTGGACCAATTCCTACGAATCTCCTCCAAGCCATATCTCCTACTTTGGTCTCGACAATCACTCATGTGATAAATATACTGCTCAAAAAATAAAGGGAAACACTAAATAACATCCTAGATCTGAATGAATGAAATAATCACAATTAAATACTCCTTTCTTTACATAGTTGAATGTGCTGACAACAAATCACACAAAATTATCAATGGAAATCAAATTTATCAAACCCATGGAGGTCTGGATTTGGAGTCACACTCAAAATCAAAGTGGAAACCACACAGGCTGATCCAACTTTGATATGTCCTTAAAACAAGTCAAAATGAGGCTCAGTAGTGTTGTGGCCTCCACGTGCCTGTATGACCTCCCTACAATGCCTGGGCATGCTCCTGATGAGGTGGCGGATGGATCCTGAGGGATCTCCTCCCAGACCTGGACTAAAGCATCCGCCAGCTCCTGGACAGTCTGTGTTGCAATGTGGCATGTGGATGGAGCGAGACATGATGTCCCAGATGCTCAATTGGATTCAGGTCTGGGAACGGGTGGGGCCAGTCCATAGCATCAATGCCTTCCTCTGCAGGAACTGTGACTCCAGCCACATGAGGTCTAGCATTGTCTTGCATTAGGAGGAACCCAGGGCCAACCGCACCAGTATATGGTCTCACAAGGGGTCTGAGGATCTCATCTCGGTACCTAATGGCAGTCAGCTACCTCTGGTGAGCACATGGAGGCTGAGCGGCCCCCAAAGAATGCGACCCACACCATTACCCACCGCCAAACCTGTCATGCTGGAGGATGTTGCAGGCAGCAGAACGTTCTCCACGGCGTCTCCAGACTTGTCACTCTGTCACATGTGCTCAGTGTGAACCTGCTTTCATCTGTGAAGAGCACAGGGCGCCAGTGGCGAATTTGCCAATCTTGGTGTTCTCTGGCAAATGCCAAACGTCCTGCACGGTGTTGGGCTGTAAGCACACCCCACCTGTGGACGTCGGGCCCTCATACCACCCTCATGGAGTCTGTTTCTGACCGTTTGAGCAGACACATGCACATTTGTGGCCTGCTGGAGGTCATTTTGCAGGGCTCTGGCAGTGCTCCTCCTGCTCCTCCCTTGCACAAAGGCGGAGGAGCGGTTGCTGCTGGGTTGTGCCCTCATACGGCCCTCCACGTCTCCTGATGTACTGGCCTTTCTCCTGGTAGCGCCTCCAGGCTCTGGCACTACGCTGACAGACACAGCAAACCTTTTGCCACAGCTCGCATTGATGTGCCATCCTGGATAAGCTGCACTGCCTGAGCCCTTCTGTGGGTTGTAGATTCCGTCTCATGCTACCACTAGAGTGAAAGCACCGCAACATTCAAAAGTGACCAAAACATCAGCCAGGAAGCATAGGAACTGAGAAGTGGTCTGTGGTCACCACCTGCAGAACCACTCCTTTATTGGGGGTGTCTTGCTAATTGCCTATAATTTCCACTTGTTGTCTATTCCATTTGCACAACAGCATGTGAAATTGATTGTCAATCAGTGTTGCTTCCTAAGTGGACAGTTTGATTTCACAGCAGTTGATGACTTGAGTTACATTGTTTGTTTTAAGTGTTCCCTTAATTTTTTGAGCAGTGTACTTCTCTGGCTTCAGGAACCTTCCCGACCACTTTCGAAAGGGCCTGGGTTACACCTTGCTCAAAAAGCCCTCACTTGTCCCAATTCAAGTTGAGAACTATCGACCAGTGTCTCTTCTACTATTTTTATCCAAAACTATTGAAAGGGCAGTATACAAACAGGTCTCAGAATTCCTCTCACGGAATGACCTCCTAGTACCATACCAGTCTGGTACTGAAATGGCTCTTCTGTCTGTAACAGAAGCCCTAAGGTCAGCTAAAGCTGCAGCCCAATCCTCGGTTCTTATCCTGCTTGACCTATCAGCTGCCTTTGACACAGTCAACCACACCAGTGGTTCGAATCCTACCTCTCGGGGCGTTCCTACAATGTTTGTGACAAGCACAATTATCCTCCTCCCACTACCTCTCCCAGGGTTTCCCCAAGGCTCAGTGCTAGGGCCCCTTCTCTTAATTTACACCACCTCACTGGGGCAGATCATTCACTCGCACGGCTTCTCTTACCACTGCTACACAGACGATACGCAGCTCTACCTATCCTTCCCGCCAGGCAATCCCACCGTCTCGGCGCGGATCACGGACTGTCTCTCGGACATATCTGCATGGATGAAAGCTTGCCACCTTCAACTAAACCTCTCTAAGACTGAACTCTTGGTCATTCCAGCCAAGCAATCTATCCACCATAACATCACTAAAATTGACTCCTCAACCATCACTCCAACCAGGGTGGTGAGAAACTTGGGTCATGATTGACCAGCTGTCCTTTTCAGACCATGTTGCTGCTGTCTCTCGGTCATGCCGCTTTGCTCTATACAACATAAGGAAATCAGGCCCTACCTCACTCAGTATGCTACCCAGCTTCTGGTACAGGCCATGGTTATCTCTCGCCTCGACTATTGCAATGCCCTCCTAGCAGGTCTTCCAGCTTGTGCGGTGAAACCATTACAAATGGCTCAGAATGCAGCAGCACATCTGGTTTTTGATCAGCCCAAAAAGACTCTTGTCACTCCATTACTCAGTGACCTCCACTGGCTCCCCGTGGCCTCCAGAATCAAATTCAAGTCACTAATGCTTGCATACAGAGTGACTACTGGGTCTGCACCCATCTACCTAAACTCCATAATACAAACTTACGTTCCTTCTTGGCCGCTACACTCCTCCAACGAACGCCGCCTGGCTCTGCCATCCCTTCACACAAAGCAATCCCAGTCCCGGCTATTCTCATCTGTGACACCACGATGGTGGAACGAGCTACCACACGCCATCAGAGCAGGGGCGTCCCTCTCTAACTTCAAGAAGCTCTTGAAAACTCATCTCTTCCGAGAAGTTAACCCCCACTTTAATAAATATACATGAAAATCAATTGGGTTGAAGTGTTGTGGACCTGCATGAACATTAACTAACTTAAAACTAAAATGTTTCCTCATTATGTTAATGAAAAATGTATTCAGATTCACATTTGTCTTCAAACACATTTGCTACTGCAAAATAATTGTAATTCCAAAGAGACAAAGTTGAGCTTTCAAGATTACAGCAATGTAAAGATTTTGGAATAATTGATTTGGCATTGATTGATTGACAGCTTGACTCACGTGTAAATCTTGGTTAAATCCACAACAGAGAATTGACTCTTTGAGTCTATCTGCTTAAGATTGAATCCATCTGACTCTCAGAATTTCCTCTTGGTCAAGCCTGACATTAATCTGTTCAAAAATCCTACAATGTATCAGTCTTAGGATGATGCTTTGTTGTCCTTCCATCATCAACCGCTTATCCTGTGTACAGGGTCGCGGGGGGCTGGAGCCAATCCCAGCTTACATTGAGTGAAAGGCTGGTACACCCTGGACAGGTCACCATTCCATCGCAGGGCCACACATAGACAACCAGTCACGCTCACACCTAAGAACAATTTTAGAGACACCAATTAACCCCCTCTTTGGGGGGAGGAAGAGAGAGAGAGAGAGAGAGAGAACCCACACGGACAACATGCAAACTCCACACAGAAAGGCCGGGGCAACCGGGATTTAAACCCACGATCTTCGTGCTGTGAGGCGACAGTGCTAACCACTGCACCACCCCATCTCCCTCCCCATTTTTGTAACTATTTAAAATGATTATCTTGTTTATATCTCAGTTTGGATCTTATTGACCTGTATTCGCTTTTTTTGCAAGGCACTTTGGCACATTTCTTCAAGAGCATAACTTTTTCGTACCAGTGCTTCTACCATTTGAAGGGATTTTCGTTTTTGTTTTAGTTCCAAATTGATTCCTGTGTTTTGTCTCAGCTATGATTGCAGTTTACATTACTGAAATGAAAAGAAAATGAAACTTCAGTATTTAAAGGATAAGCGCTTAACTCTATATTAAAAATGTGTCATCATCCATTAGCCAGTTGAGTTTTGTTTGGGAAACATGGCGATGATTAAAGAGACCTCAGAGAATATTACGACTGCAGCACACCTGTATGTATGACTCATCATCATAGGGTCACAAAATACAAAGACAGAATAGAGAGAACATGGAATTAAATGGCTTTACTATTCTGGTGGAGATATCTGAGATTGGTCAGAAATAGGGGTTAGTTTGGCTGAATCCAGTGAGTCCAATTATCCAAGTGACAAGACATTTGGAGCGATCTCTCTAGGAGTGCCCTTAGAAACCTATGCCACATGGAATGAAATTTCTTTTTTCACATTCTATACATGGACTTATTTCAAGGACATAGTATACAAATACAGTATACAGTATGACAAATGTAATTAGTATCTGCCATGCAATGGGATTGGATCACAGAAGAAGAAAACCCCCCCACAATTATTTTGTAGTCCCATCTAATCCCACTGAGGTCAAGCCCTTTCCAGGAATATGCTGTTTCATCTCATCTTATGTTCCCTTGTAACATGTGTGTTTGCTACCTTATCTTCACATTGAGTGGATTAAACAATAACCTGCTTTGACATTGGAAAAACCTAGAGTCATGCCTCTCAGTTTCCCTCTCTCCGGTACCCCTCAATCACAGACAATCTCTCCTCGCTCTCTGGATGCCTCTCTCACTCGTATGTGCAATGAAGTAACAACCACTAATCCACAGGCTGAGCGAGTGGGTGGAAAAGAAGAGTGCAGAGAGGATGCGAGGGAAACTGTGTGTGTGTGGTGTGTGTGTGCGCGCGCGTGCGTGCATGTGTCACACAAGAAGCTTCAGATGAAACCGCAGCCCGGGTCAGCCTGCCAGACGCATACTTGACCGAAAGGAACTGCCCTAGTTTCCTTGCGAGTAATCCCTCTCGACAGAGTCTCCATTCAAATAAAAACGCCTGCTGTTGTGTGTGTGTGCTTTGGTTCCTTCGAGGACCAGGCAGTTCAGCTCAGCAGTTGCTTGGACCAAATCACACTCTAGTGGGCGAGGAGTTCCCCTAAAGCACATCGGTAAACAACACCACCAGAAGTGAAGTAGAGGCTCAGGATTTTCGCAAAAACCAAGGGCGTAGGTTTCGTTTCTGCATCAATTGTGTGTAAAAAATATAAAAATATATAATGGGATATAATGCAGTGAGACTTTCAGAAATTCTGCATTACTTTCAAAAATGTATCTTCTGTAGATCAACTTTCTCATTTAATGTTATCGCTGCTGAGTCAACACACATTTTGGCCTGATTTACTCTTCCATCTTCTATTGTGTCTTTTCTTGGGGGAAGTAATCTCTTTAAATTTGCATGGCACCTATTGACATCTATGAAAAATGTATTAATTTTAATTTAATTCATTTATAAACCCCTGGACTAATAGTTCCTATGTTTCAGCTAGATTCTGCTCATGTTCAAAACTTTCTGCACATTCAAACATATTGCACACATCTGTGTTTTGTAATGACTTTTATTTGTACATCTAACTATGTTAGTGAAGCTGACTGATATCAAGAATACAACACATTTTGGTAATAACTGATTAAAACATTGATCAAATCTGTTAAAGAATGAGACCTTGTTAAAGCCTCTAAATAATTCTGGAAAACCAAAACCTTAGGCTCCAAAGTTTATCTGCACATGTGTCTTATCTGAGTTCTGATCTATATCTGCAGAGCCAGGGCAAAAAACAGAAGGTAAACGTAGTTGTTTGTTTGTGAAGCTTCAGATAAACGATGTGCCATTAATCATACAGAAAACACCAATGACTTAACTATAAGCTTGATATTTAAGAATAGTTTCAGTCAAATGTGTGGAAAAGCACAAAGGGTTCCATGTTACAGAACTTAATGAATTAATGAAGTTATCCACGCTGGGTGCCCTGTGCACATTCAGTGGGGTTTTTTAAAGTCCATATGAGACTGTCTCTCATGTATCATGTATGTTAATGTGGTTCAGTCCATCGCCGGAGTTTAAATATTGAACAGGTGTTGCCAAGATCACTGTAAAATTAATATGTAGCCTTTCACAAGCCCTATCGCGAGCCCTATGCAGACCTCTTCACTCAAAACAGGGTCCAACAAGAACTGCAGAATTATAAACTAAAAGGAAGTTTTAAAATCATGGGGTCAAGTACTCACCATCTTATTTGTCAGATACAAGAACAACATTAAAGCTGCAAGCAGCGTTGGGCGGGCCCTCGCACTTGTAGCGCGCCGCATGTGAGCTGGCCGAGTTGCACGTTCTGGAGCCTGCCGGTGCGGCTGTGAATTTCTACGCGGTTCCGACGCCGCATGAAGGTGCTATATGTCACTTCCTGTTCCCATGTGGAGCTACATAGCACTTGCCGCTATGAATATAAATCGGTGTTGGCGTGTAGATGTCTGCGGGTGGGAGAGTTATCAAGCACGTAAGTTTGTTTCAGATGTGAGCATGTACACTGAACAATAATGTACCCAAACAATAAAATAAATTCCTTTATATTTCCCTGCCTTGTTGTTATGTGTACATACAGAGGAAGAATGTGAGAACAGCACCATTCATCGTTACTGTGGTGTTAGAGCATGGGAGAACAGTGGATACTTTTAATACAGCCCACCCCTAATACTGTGTAACTATACAAGTAGAGAACAGAAGAAAAAGATGTTCTTTCTTTACATGTCTGCATAGCTTATTCATATTGTGTAATGAATGAAAATAAATAGGCCTACTAGGCTCCTCTCCTTTGACATTTAAGATTAGCTTGTTTGATCCACCTTCATACCATGTGACATTACTGTACAACTTGAGAAAGGTGAGTTGTTTTCTGCTCCAGCCTGCCTAAAAGAAAAAAGCGTTTTGGGGATTAAATGGACTTTATTAGCTGCTGCAGTGCAGGATGAACTCAGAATAGACCCATTTCTCACCTTATTATTCTAAATCATGCAACGAAGAAGAAGAATGCATAAAATCCTGGGACAAAATCTGTCCACAATACTGTACAGCATGTAGTCTGATGAACAAGACTTGTGTTATAGCTGACTTGGGCATGAAATGTTTTTTTAATTCATGTGGTCATAGTTGTCCACAACTCAAATCAGAATATAAGAAGAAATGTTTTATACCACCTCAAGAAGGCTTCCTATCAGAAAGGTAGGAAGGTATTTCAAATGTACAACTGCAGTACTTAAATCTAAGTAAAGTAATTTCCCTGACATTTTTGTGTTACTTTACTTTTAATAGACCCATGTAAGAGGTTTTATACTTCCTGTGAGTATAATCCAATCAATCTTATTTCATACTGTATATCCGTTGTGTTTTGATAAATTGTGTTGTATGTCGTGCTCGCATCTCAGAGAAGACTCTGACTGCAACATGCGTCTTTGTAAAGAGAGAAACAGACAGAAAAAGTCTCTAACTCTGCCTGTCAGCTCGCTCTGCTCCGTTAAAACTGAATTTACCATACAGAATTGAATACGAGTGCACTCCAGATTTAGCTGCAGCCAGCTGACCGTGTGCTTCTCCCTATACCGCAGTTCTGTGTCCATGCATGCAGCAAACTGAAGCACTGTCTGTCGGTGCTTCTACGTGAAAAGAGAAAGGACATGCTGGTAGTATTGTCTTCAGAGTTGTTAAACACCTCAGCGCCTGAAGGAAGCCATCTGACTGTGTGAGGGGCAAGATCGTTGATGTCTGCAGCAGAGTAGGAGCTCTCCTGTCTGACTGGTCCCCAATAGCAGAGAAGATGACCCCTTGAGACACAGCCCCTCCTCATTGCATAATGAGGCAGAAATGCATACAAAAATTTAAAAAAGACAGGCAGAAATAAATACCATGGGTGAAAATATAAGGTAAGTAAATACAAAGGAAGAATAAACAGACAAAAATATTAAAACACACACATAAATTAAAGCTGCAAGCAGCATTGGGCGGGCCCTCGCACTTATAAGCGCGTCCGCGTGTAGCCGGCCGAGTTGCATATTCTGGAGCTCTGCCGGTGCGGCTGTGAATTTGCTACGCGGTTATGACGCCGCATGAAGGTGTTTATGTCACTTCTGTGTCCCCTATGTGGAGCTACATAGCACTTGCCGCTATGAATATAAATCGGTGTTGGCGTGTAGATGTCTGCGGGGTGGGAGAGTTATCAAGCACGTAAAGTTTGTTTCAGATGTGAGCATGTACACTGAACAATAATGTACCCAAACAATAAAATAATTCCTTTTATTTCCCTGCCTTGTTGTTTATGTGTACATACGAGGAAGAATGTGAGAACAGCACACATTTCATCGTTACTGTGTGCTGTACCGCAGTTCTGTGTCCATGCATGCAGCAAACTGAAAGCACCGTCTGTCGGAGCGTCTACGTGAAAAGAGAGGAAACATTGCTGGTAGTATGTCTTCAGAGTTGTTCACCTCAGCGCACTGAAGGAAGCCATCTGACTGTGTGAGGGCAAGATCGTTGATGTCTGCAGGCAGAGTAGGAGCTCTCCTGTCTGACTGGTCCACCAATAGCAGAGAAGATGACCCCTTGAGACACAGCCCCTCCTCATTTGCATAATGAGGCAGAAATGCATACAAAAATTTAAAAAGACAGGCAGAAATAAATACCATGGGTGAAAATAAATAAGGTAAATAAATACAAAGGAAGAATAAAACAGACAAAAATATTAAAACACACACATAATAAATACATTAAAAAAATTTGTAATAAATAAAGTTGAATAAACAAATAAGGTAATTATAACAAAGGTGAATAGTAAAGGCACTAATTAAAATATATACATTTATGTCTCCTTGTATAATTTAATTACTACCTACATTTATTTATTTACTTTATTTTTTTGTGTATTTAATTGGATGCTTATTTATTTATTGAGCATTTATTTATTTCTGTATTTATTTCTGACTGTGTCAGGATCGGTCCTCCATAACGGGGTGGGAGAGTTATCAAGCACGTAAAGTTTGGTTCAGATGTGAGCATGTACACTGAAGTTACAACAACTTCCTGTGTCATGGCGAAGACTTGATCTCTGACGCCACGCCACGGACACACCCATTGACGAAAACTCGCAAATAGCACAACTTTTCATCTTCAATGCCTTTAGAAGGCACAGCACAAATTTGAAGTCGGTCGGACTAAATCCCTAGGAGAGTTCGTTAAAGTACGAAGTGTGTAAATCATCCAAAATTTGACGTAAAATTCAAAATGGCCTACTTCCTGTTGATTTTAGGGCATCGCTCCAAGAGGCTTTTTTGTGCGTCTGGACAAGATACACGTACCACAGAAAATTCGTGCACGTAGGTAAACGTGCGGCGGGGGCTGCTTCGTTAAAAGTCACTTCCTGTTGCCAGCAGGTGGCGCTATGACTGTCTGTGAATGTCAGCATGTACATGTGTTCAGGGCGGGACTCTCATCCTACATGTACAGTTTGGTCCAGATGTGAGCATGTACACTGAAGTTACGACAACTTCCGTGTCATGGCGAAGAGTTGATCTTTGACGCCACGCCACGGACACGCCCATTGACGAAAACTTGCAAATAGCACAACTTTCATCTTCAATGCCTTTAGAAGGCACAGCACAAATTTGAGGTCGGTCGGACTAAATCCCTAGGAGGAGTTCGTTAAAGTACGAAGTGTGTAAATCATCCAAAATTTGACGTAAAATTCAAAATGGCCGACTTCCTGTTGGGTTTAGGCTATGGCTCCAAGAGCTTTTTTGTGCGTCTGGACAAGATACACGTACCACAGAAAATTCGTGCACGTAGGTAAACGCGCGGGGGCTGCTTCGTTAAAATCACTTCCTGTTGCCAGCAGGTGGCGCTATGACTGTGGGTGAATGTCAGCATGTACATGTGTTCAGGGCGGGACTCTCATCCTACAGTACAGTTTGGTCCAGATGTGAGCATGTACACTGAAGTTACGACAACTTCCGTGTCATGGCGAAGAGCTGATCTTTGACGCCACGCCACGGACACGCCCATTGACGAAAACTTGCAAATAGCACAACTTTTCATCTTCAATGCCTTTAGAAGGCACAGCACAAATTTGAGGTCGGTCGACTAAATCCCTAGGAGGAGTTCGTTAAAGTACGAAGTGTGTAAATCATCCAAAATTTGACGTAAATTCAAAATGGCCGACTTCCTGTTGGTTTAGGCTATGGCTCCAAGAGACTTTTTTGTGCGTCTGGACAAGATACACGTACCACAGAAAATTCGTGCACGTAGGTGAAACGTGCGGCGGGGGCTGCTTCGTTAAAGGTCACTTTCTGTTGCCAGCAGGTGGCGCTATGACTGTGGGTGAATGTCGGCATGTACATGTGTTCAGGGCGGGACTCTCATCCTACATGTACAGTTTGGTCCGGATGTGAGCATGTACACTGAGTTACAACAACTTCCTGTTTCATTGCGAATCATCGACGCCACGGACACGCCCATTGACGAAACGCGCAAATAGCACAACTTTTCATCGTCAATGCCTTTAGAAGGCACAGCAGAAATTTGAGGTCGATCCGACTAATCCCTAGGAGGAGTTCGTTAAAGTACGAAGTTGTAAATCATCCAAAAATGGCCATAAAATTCAAAATGGCCGACTTCCTGTTGACTTTAGGCTATGGGTTCTTGAGGCTTTTTTGTGCGTCTTGATACGATACATGTCCCCAGAAAATTTCGTACATGTAGGTTGAACGTGAACGAGGGCTAATCATTTCCAATTTTCAGGTGGCGCTAGCGAGTCATTTTGCCACGCCCATGTGCGAACTTGTAGAATACGAAATTTTTCACCGGTTCTGACATGTTTGCAAATTTTGGTGAGTTTTCGAGTATGTTTAGGCCATGTCATTTGGGCCTACTTTGCAGAAAAAAAAAAAAAAAATAAAATAAAATATAATCCGAGCATTCAGGACCTCGCACGGTCGTGCTCGGGCCCTAATAAATACATAAAAAAATTAGTATAAATAAAGTTGAATAAACAATAAGGTAATTATAACAAAGGTGAATAAGTAAGGCACTAATAAAATATATACATTTATGTCCTTGTATAATTTAATTACTACCTACATTATTATTTACTTATTTTTTGTGTATTTAATTGGATGCTATATTTATTTATTGAGCATTTATTTATTTCTGTATTTATTTCTGACTGTGTCAGGATCGGTCCTCCATAGCGGGTGGGAAGTTTCAAGCACGTAAAGTTTGGTGCAGATGTGAGCATGTACACTGAAGTTACAACAACTTCCTGTGTCATGGCGAAGACTTGATCTCTGACGCCACGCCACGGACACACCCATTGACGAAAACTCGCAAATAGCAAAACTTTTCATCTTCAATGCCTTTAGAAGGCACAGCACAAATTTGAAGTCGGTCGGACTAAATCCCTAGGAGGAGTTCGTTAAAGTACGAAGTGTGTAAATCATCCAAAATTTGACGTAAAATTCAAAATGGCCTACTTCCTGTTGATTTTAGGGCATCGCTCCAAGAGGCTTTTTTGTGCGTCTGGACAAGATACACGTAC
>NW_024043997.1:0-14246 GCF_014851395.1 Micropterus salmoides
CCAGGGCTAAGCTTAGCTATCACTGACACCTTTCTTGCACACACCATAGTTGTTTTATTTAGTTTTCACCAGGTTCAGGGGTGCTGTGCGTTTTGTTGTGTTTTTCAAATCCGCGTAGTGAGCTTTGGTTTTTCTGTTTTGTTAGTATCTCTGTAAGCAGTAATCCTCCTTTTGAGGATCTCCTTTTGTTATAATTGTTGTTGATTTCCACAGCACCCATTGGCCCATCCTCTGTTTGTGCTCCACTTGCATTATTTCAAATAATACCCTTTCAAACCAACAACATCTGGTTTATGTTTATGTCCCTATATCCCTAGACACCTTGGGACGTAACATAAGTGGGGGCTCGTCCGGGATAATCTAATAATTATTCCGGGGAAAGGATATTATTGGAATAGGGTAGGGAGCACACTTAATTGATAAGCTGGTACAGCTGATTGTGTAGTGCAATGGCTTCTGAGCGTTTTGATGTGGAGTCATTTTTGGTAAATCTGACTCATGACAAAGTTCAGCCTGTAGGAAGGATGACCTGGTTAAAGTAGCAAGTCACCTCCAGATTCCGGTAAGTAAACAATGTTAAAAGGGATCTGAAACCATTAGTTGTGGCTACATTTGGAGAGAGGGCTGCTTGAATTACCTGTGGCAGTAGAGTTAGAAACGCTTCCTGGCTGGCTCCACGGAGACCGAGGGGCAGACCCTTAAGCCACAACCAGTCTCTAGGTGGGACGACGAGGTCGGTGGAGGGTTAAAGACACCAGTCACGCTGCCACGTTATGACCCTTCCCCTGAGAGCAGTGCTCGTTCCAGAGATGGGGCCCGTATAAAGGTTCGCCTGGCCCGTCTCCAGCTTGAGGCCCAAGAAAGGGAACGTCAGCAGCACATGCAACTTCAGCTTGAAATCAGAAAGCTGGAAGTAGAGGCTGATAAGGCTGTAAGGCTACGGAAGCTCGAGCTGAAAGCTCCCAGGCGAGGCAAAGACCGCCTGCTGCTGCACCAGGTATATCATCCGCCTCCTCCACCCTAAATTCTGCTAGTCCAATTTCTCTGGCCTTTGATGTTAGCAAGCATATTGCTCTAGTGCCATTGTTCCGGGAATCTGAGGTTGACTCTTACTTTAGTGTATTTGAGCGCATTGCAGTTGCCTTGCAGTGGCCAACAGAGGTGTGGCCACTACTGCTCCAGTGTAAGCTCCATGGCAAGGCCCAGGAAGCCATTGCAGCGCTCTCTTTGGAAGAGAGCTTAGACTATGAGTCGGTTAAGTCTGCCATTCTTCGTATTTACGAACGAGTTCCTGAGGCCTACCGGCAGAAATTTAGGAGTCATAGGAAGTCACAGAACCAGACTTACACTGAGTTTGCGAGAGAGAAGGGTGTTTATTTGATAAATGGACTTCGCCTGTTCTGCTGATAACTACAGTGCTCTGAGAGAGTTGTTACTGGTGGAGGATTTTAAAAAGAGCCTGCCAGAACGTATTGTTGTGTACCTAAATGAGCAGAAGGTAACAACTCTAGCTGCTGCCGCAACAACGGCCGATGAATATGTACTAATCCACAAAACTGTTTACGCTCACTCCCTGAAAGACCACGTAGAGCACCAGTTTCACCTCCCTCTGTCCACAAAACACAGGGTGGGGAGAAGGAGGAAAGGAAATGTTATTACTGTCATCTGGCCGGTCATGTTATTGCTACCTGCCCGCCTTGAAACGCAAAGAACAGTCTTCACGCCCTTCCCAGCCTAAAGGCGTCGGTCTAATTAAAACTCAGCGTAGTACAAGAATTGAGGGTAACAGATGCGATGAGTTGGATGCCTGCTTTAAGCCGTTTGTTTTTGAAGCACGCATTTCACTCACTGGCCTGCCTGGGATCAGCACTCTGTCCGGGTACTGAGGGATACTGCGTGTTCCCAGTCAGTAATTTTGACATCGGCATTGCCCTTTTCGGAACGTTCAGCTTGTGGGTTCGGTTCAGTGCTCCGCGGCATTGAGATGGGTTACGTTCCACGTCCGGTGCACCGTATCCACATTCAATCTGACTTAGTTACAGGGTTCTTTCCTGTTGCTGTTTGTGACGCTCTACCCATTCAGAGTATTGTACTTCTACTGGGGAATGATATTGCGGGAGGGAAGGTGACGCCCACGTTGGAGGTGCTGGATTCTCCTCTGTGCGGCAAGTTCCCAACAGACAATCTGTCTTCTTCAGTGTTTCCTGCTTGTGTGCTCACTCGTGCACGCACACGGTTGCTCCAGGATGAGTGCGACAGTTCAGATGTTTCCTTAAACGACAGTGTACTCATGCCAATGTTTTCAGGGAAACTGAGGTGGTGGGAACCAAGGCAGGCCGACGTGCAACCCCTGCCTGAGGCGGTTGAATCACAGGACTCTCCCGGCTCAGATTCACTTCCAGTTACACGAGGGCGCCTGGCGAATGCACAGAGAAGATCCAACACTGCAGCGTTGTTTCAGAAGTGTGGTAAGTGTCAACGATAACGCAAGTGTGGAAAAAGTGGTTTCCTGCTAGACCAGGACGTCTTAGTTCGCAGATGGTCCCCTCTCCCAGAGACTGATGCTGATTGGAATGTTGTTTACCAGATAGTCGTGCCTTCTCTGTATAGACAGCATGTGTTATCAGTTGCGCACGAAAGCAAATGGTCAGGACACTTGGGGGTAACGAAAACTTATCAGCTCATTCTTAAGCACTTCTTTTGGCCAGGGTTAAAGTCAGATGTAGCAAAGTTTGCCGTAGTTGCCATGTGTGCCAGATAGCAGGAAAGCCAAACCAAACAGTCCCTCCTGCCCCGTACATCCTATTCCTGTAATGGAAGAGCCATTCGACCGAGTGATAATAGACTGTGTGGGTCCGTTACCCCGCACCAAGAGCGGAAACCATATATACTCACCATTATGTGCGCGGCAACTCGTTTTCCCGAAGCAATTCCCCTTCGTAATATTACAGCCAAAGCTGTAGTTAAGTCCCTCACCAAGTTCTTCTCTACCTTTGGTCTTCCACGCGTAATACAGTCAGACCAGGGTTCTAACTTTCAGTCCAACCTCTTTAAACAGGTGCTCGGCACATTAAATATTAAGCATGCAGTGTCCTCGGCATATCATCCTGAGTCCCAAGGGGCTCTGGAGCGTTGGCATCAGACTCTCAAGTCCATGCTGCGTAAATATTGTTTAGAAAACCAACAGATTGGGATGAAGGGTTCCATTTGTTTTGTTTGCAGCACGTGAAGCCGTTCAGGAGTCTTTGGGCTTCAGCCCTGCTCAGCTCGTGTTTGGGCATACCCCCCGTGGCCCGCTTAAAACGTTGCATGACCAGTTTGTGTCGCTCAAATCGTCGCCGGTCAGTAACGTATTGGATTATGTCAGCCACTTCCGTGAGCGGCTACACATCGCGAACGCACACGCTAAACGGTCCTTAACCAATTCACAGAGAGTGATGAAGCGCCACTATGACCGTTCTGCTGTGGCTCGCTGTTTTCATCCTGGCGATTGGGTACTGGCGTTGCTGCCCACGCGACGTCGGTGCTATCTGCTAAATTTACGGGTCCATATGAGGTCCGTGAACGCCTCAGTGACACGGACTACATTCTCAGTACTCCCGAGCGAAGGAGAAAAACGCCGTTTGTCATATCAACATGCTCAAAGCATATCAACCTAGAGAGGATAGTAACCGCTCTGTAGGTGGACCTGGTCCTTCACTCGTTACTCGCCTCCCCAGCGCGGCACTGATCGTAACTGATCCTGCGCTCTCCCCCGACTGTGATGACCTGCCCGCGTCACCCAGTCCAGTTAGGCACTCGACTCCCTAATTCAGAGGCGATAGCAGAGTTGCCGTCCCAGTTATTACATTTACCTGCTGAACATCGACAGGATGTAATCAACCTTGTCGACAACTTCACCTGTTTGTTCAGCGATGTACCGACCAAAACGACTGTAATACAGCATGATATTGAACTGACTGACCCGCGCCCCATAAAGCAACATCCGTACCGGGCAAACCAGACAAAACGGGAACTGATGAAAGGAGAAGTGGAATATCTTCTTCAGAATGGGTTTGCTGAACCCAGTTCTAGTTCATGGAGTTCACCCTGCCTTGTTGAGGCTAAATCTGACGGCTCACCTCGCTTCATTACTGATTTTCGTAAGGTGAACTGCGTAACTGTGCGTGATTCGTACCCCTTGCCGAGAATGGAAGACTGCGTTGACAATCTGGGGAATGCCAAGTTTGTGAGCAAACTGGACCTGTTAAAAGGTTACTGGCAAGTACCTTTAACTGACCGTGCTGCAGTTATTTCAGCGTTTGTTACGCCAGACCATTTTGCTCAATATTCCGTCATGGCGTTTGGTATGTGTAATGCTCCCGCTACCTTCCAAAGACTAGTGAATACTGTATCTGGAGTGAGTAACTGTAACGCATATTTGGATGACTTGATTGTGTATACAGACACGTGGAAGGAGCACCTACGCGTCTTGGAACAGGTCTTCAGTAGACTCGCCCAGGCCAATCTAACATTGAATTTAGCCAAATGTGAATTTGGAAAGGCGACCGTCACCTATTTGGGTAGACAGGTCGGGCAGGGACAGTGCGACCTGTTGAAGCAAAGATCTGTGTAATTTCACTGTGCCCGGCCCCCACTACACGTAAAGCGCTGCGTTCGTTCCTGGGAATGGCAGGGTATTACAGAGCTTTCTGCCGTAACTTCTCCACTGTTGCTCAGCCACTAACTCGTTTACTGAGCCCCAAGGTTGATTTTGTGTGGTCTTCAGACTGTCAAGCCGCGTTTGATAGCCTCAAGGCGCTCCTGTGTCATGCACCTGTGCTTGCGGCTCCGGATTTCGCCAGGCCGTTCAAGCTTGAGGTGGATGCCAGTGCGGTAGGGCAGGCGCTGTTCTCTTACAGGAAGATGTAGAGGGGATCGATCACCCAGTGTGTTACTTTTCCAGGAAATTTAACAAACATCAACTTAACTATTCCCCATTGAAAAAGAGACACTTGCCTTGTTGTTGGCCTTACAACACTTCGAGGTCTATGTTGGGTCCAGCTCCCTGCCGGTTGTGATTTACACTGATCATAACCCCCTGGTTTTTCTCTCACGCATGTATAACCACAATCAGCGCCTAATGCGTTGGGCCCTGATTCAGTCTACACCTTAGATGTCCGCCACAAGAAGGTTCAGAGAATGTGGTGGCTGACGCCTTGTCCAGGTTACAGTGAGTGTTGGCGTGTTGAGTTGTGTTTCACCCAAACATGGAGTTTGTGTTTATGGGAGGGGGTTACGGCTGCCACCGCCCCCACCTGTATTTGCCTGTGCTTTCAAGTGGGCTATCTGTTATGCTGAGCAGGCTGTGCAAGCCCACGCGAGGATTGGCTGCACAAGAGAAGGTCCCGCCTACTTCCTGGGTTTCCAGTTACCATGCCCTCGATTGGTGCGGCTGCTACGGGCCAATCAGATGGAGACCGTGACGACCACCACCTGCTTAAAAGCCTGCTGGGTCTGCCATTCGGGGCAGCAATCTGACCTGAGTTGCTTGCCTTGGGAACGCCTGTCTTAGAGATTATAGTAGTGTTTGTAACCCGTGTTAGACTTTGTGTCTTGACTTTGTGTTTCACTGTGTGAAGGTAAGAGTGGGCCAGGGCTAAGCTTAGCTATCACTGACACCTTTCTTGCACACACCATAGTTGTTTTATGTTAGTTTTCACCAGGTTCAGGGGTGCTGTGCGTTTTGTGTTTGTTTTTTCAAATGCCGTAGGTAGTGAGCTTTTGGTTTATTCTTGTTTTGTTAGTATCTCTGTAAGCAGTAATCCTCCTTTTGAGGATCTCCTTTTGTTATAATTGTTTGTTGATTTCCACAGCACCCATTGGCCCATCCTCTGTTTGTGCTCCACTTGCATATTTCAAATAAATACCCCTTTCAAACCAACAACATCTGGTTTATGTTTATGTCCCTATATCCCTAGACACCTTGGGACGTAACACAAGCAGAGCCAAAATGACATGAGTTTCCACTGCGACTTCACAGCAGGGGACAACCTTTCCCCATTGTTTAGTGTGCCTCTAAACTTCGACAATCTCTATATTTTACAGAACAACTGGACTCTCCCTGGTTAATGTAACAATCCAGGATTTGTCTCTGTGTTGGTGGTGTTTTATGTTTTCAGTGTTTCCTGTTTTACTATTATTTTTGTCTGCTCCAAGTGACATTATCTTGTTTTACTTACTGTCCTTGTGTTTCTGGGTTAATTGTTGCGCCTTCCCTAATGTGTTTCATCTGTGCACCGTTGTCTCCACCCCAACTGTGTGTTTCAGTGGTTGTGTCTGTTTTTCACTTGTCAAGTGTCTTGTGTTTCTGGATTCTTCCTTTGTTTCCCCCGGATGTTTTGACTTCTCACTGGTTGGTGCATGGATTACTTTTATTTTGCTTTTGGACTGCCTGACTCACATCATTTGTAAGTTTACACCAGTTTGTGTTCATAAAACCTCACTCAACTTTACCTCCACCACGTTGTGTGAGCAGTTTGGGGCTTAGGGCTTGCTCAAGGTACCTCAGCAATGGTAATGGTGGTAAAAGTGCAATTTCACTTTCCCCGCCCCCACATTTACTGTATCCTGCTGGCCAGGGGAGGGAACTGGCGACATTCAAGCCCACGTCTCTAAACTTCAGGTCATCACTGCCCACAATTTTCAACTACCTTGACATTTTTATCAACAAAGGCTTGTACCTTCGACTTTTCATTAAGGAAGCAGACATTTTTAAACACAGCTATCTTTTGTTCTGATGATTTAACCAGGAAAATGTCGTGCCCAATCAGAGATGAAGAAGAGTGCCAACTGTGGCTTATATAACACTGTCTATAGGAAAAACAAATGGAACTTTTACTTGTGGAACCAGGGTGTCCGAAATAGCTCACGGACGAGGGTAAACTATGTAACACCCAGAGACCTGTTGGATAAAGAGCTGCAGAAAAAAGCCCTTACTGCTTGGTTTATGCAACCTAGCACACATCCATCACATCATGACATGCTATCCTGTGGAAAACCATCTTTATTCTAGTCACAACTACTTTATTTGTATTTTTGTTGTCGTTGCATTTTTCTCTTTTGTTTAACTATTTCTGTTTTCCCGAGTCATTTACTTCAGGTAAGCCAGCTCTGATAACACACAAGAATGCTCAGAACTCAACTGATTTGTTGGATCCTCTGGGTCTAAATCCTGGTCCAATACCTCCACTTACACACCACATACTATATTGCATTTAAAGCTATCTAACAAAATACTAACTAGCATAGGGTATGCAAACCAATTTGTATGATGGCATGAAATTGTATCAAACATGCCAAAACATGGAATGTTTACATACAAAGAATTTCTGTGCAAGTGGCAGATGTTCAGACCAATAAAAAAGCCACCACACAGCCCTCAGAGAGAAGGCATTGTTTTTGACTCAATTGTGCTGATAAAGAGCTGACCGCCAACATTCATATCTTCAATGTTTTCCAGCAATATTTGGCAAAATGTAGATTTCAAATAAAGTGTATTTCACTTGAATGGCCTGGATGGCTTTTTGAGAACTTATGTTGTAAATTAAAGTCCAGATGACGTCTGTAGTTTAATTTGCATCATTTGATGAAATTGTTGTTGAAATGTTAATGCCTGACAAGCTTTTCTTTCCAAACAATGAAGAGGCCAGAGAGCGAATTTTGAAAGCTGTAAACGTCAGCATGTGGTGAAGTAATTGTTATCTTTGAGCAACCACATGAACATCCAGGAAAATAGTTTTTTGTGTGTGGGGCAGTCAAGAGGTTACGGTAAGGTTGCTCCACCATGCTGATTATATTCTATCAGAGTTGCACAGCTTTCAGAAATAAAATAGGCAAAGTTTAATCCTTAATATTGACTGCATACTACATGCAAGTAGTGGCAACTAAAACACACACCACAAAGACTTCAGTATTACAGGAAAGAATCTACTTGGTAAAACCAGTAAAAATAACTTTAGGCCATCATGATGAAGGCGAACAAGACACTTACATTTTGTTCCCATTTTAGAAATCTTAAAAGCTATACATGGAAGTGTAAAGCATCAAATTCTTAATCCTTTTCATGCCGGCGAGAGCATGCTATAAATCCAATATGTGTCTGATCTGCATTATGTTCAGATTATGTTAAAATATGCTTTTGAAGTGTCTCAGCCTCTTGGGTCTGCCAGACAAAAATACAAAGTTCTTGATGTGTACTACAATTTCGGTAATGTCTATGCACACAACTGATCCGATTGTTGACTCAGTATAGCTTGTGCTACTTTGAGAAGGACTGTAAGCTATTTGGACCTGAGAGAGTTTATATTTTGATGTCACACTTGTGTGACCTGGAGTCTACAGGCATTTGTGTTGAAGCGAAACCTTCAGATGTAGTATTGCCTGTGTCATTTGAGAAAATCGTGTCATTTGAGAAAATGAAGCCTGTAAGGCAGAAGATCAGAAGCACACCGTCTTCACTGGAAGAACAGCATTTGGAAACCGTTATCAAAATGTTGGTAGACTTTGGAGTCAGAAGGGATTTTGTCATCAATGCAGTCCAGGCAGTACACAGTATATGAACCACACACACATTAACGCACACGCGCACACACACACACACACACACTCTGATATATCATTATTGTTTCAAATTGCACCTCAAACAACTTCATAACAACAGGGAAAAAATATCTGTTTTATGCTAAATCGTAATCTTACAGAGTACTTCAATCCAATCCAGCAGGGAGAAAATATTAAACTGGAAACCAGTTGCAGCATTTGCTCCTAGATTGGATGGAAATACGGCGCTCAAATAATTGAGGGAACACTTCATAATCAAGGTATAACATCAAGTAACTTCAGGGATATCAGCCTCTCCAGTTAGGAAGCATAAGTGATTGTGAATCTGTCACTTTTTTTGGTGCAAATGAAAGTGACACTGGAGAGGCAAGAGCAAGACAACCCGCTTTCAGGCCACCGCCACTGTCAGGCCAGTCAGTTATTTTTACGTCCCCAGGACATAACAATGCATTCTCAGTTGTTTTGCTACTCTACATTGCGACAGCGGTAGGTGACTGGTTTGCATTATACAAAACATTGAGTAAAGTCTGAATGCATTGCTCTTGGTGTATATTCGCCGTCAATAGCTACCGCTGTCAATGTTGTAAATCTAAATCACACAAATTACAGAACGTTACACATGTGTAAGTTAGGTTTTTTGTCGTTCAACATAGGTAACATTAGGCTACGCCAACGTTAGCTTTTTTTCCCTTTGGATAACAAAAGCTATTCATACTGTATGAAGCTACTGTGTGTTTGTTTTTGTAAAGCATTTTGCAAGGGCATAGGTTTGCATTTGTCTTACGACGCTCAGGTTAGTTATTTGTCCAAAAGAAGATAAAATAAAAATGTAAAACGTTTAGATCGTTCGGTGTAGCTTTTCACACTTAACGTTAAACAGTGTGCAAAGACTTTGCTGGCCGTACGAATTGATCTTAGTTGAATTGAAGTTTATGTACTACGACAGTGTTTCCCAACCCTTTCCTGAAGAAAGTTACCCCCTGTCCTGCATGATTTAATCTCTCCTCTGCTTCAACCAGCTGATTCAGGATTCATAATGAGTTGCTAGTTTGAATCAGCTGTTTTGGAGCAGTGAGATATTTAACACACACGGTTATTTAAACAGTTATCCACATAAAGAAACTCCTCCTCACCACAGCCACTGTTGGCATATCCTAATTTGCGTGATTTAGATGTACAAATATTGATAGTGGTAGATATTTTGATGGAACATGCAAGACCCATGCATTCAGACTTTTTAAAAATGTTTTTGATAATGCAAATCAGTCACTGCTGCCAACTCCTTTTCTAACTGTGTAATCTGTGTGTGAGTATTATTACAGTAGGCTATTGTCTCCATTCATTTTTAAAAAGTGGATATTTACAAAATTATCAGTGCAGGTATGTTGTATTGCATGTGTGTTCATTTTTACGGATTGTACAGTTTGATAGTCCACATGGTCCAGCAGGGTTCTAGTTACGGTCTGAGCTCTTAATCATGCATCTTTTGGCGTCAGTAATTCATTTACCAACAACCATTAATTTTAATCACAAATGTACATTATATTAATAAGATAAACACACTATTTTCCAAACAAACTATGCTGCGCACCGCATGAATGTCATTAAGACATGATTAATAATTTTTTTTTGCGGTCTCTCCTTGAGCAGTAGTCTTTGTTGGTTTATTTCAGGATTTTAAAACTTAAACTTTGTTGCAGCATCACACACATCTGGGGCAAGTAGTGGGCTGCTCTGTGTAGAGAAAGTGTTGATCACGTGTGAGCAATGCAGTCTCTGTCCAGGCTTCTATTATTTATTTATTAATCCCGCCGACAACGTCCGTTTAATAGACTCCCATGAAGCTCAGATTGTAGTCCATTTCCACAGTTGTCTGTTTTTCCTATTAAATTCAGCTGATTGTATAAATATGTATATATATATGTATATTACTCTTCAAAGGTAAATTATGAATGAGAAGTGTGTGTGCGGAAGTGGCCTGACAGTGGAGGTCTGCAGTTGGACCTTCTTGAGTGTCCTTGTCCCGACTGGGCAAGAGGCCTACCTGCAGCCCATTCAGGTTGCACAGGTAGTCCAACTCCTCAGTGATTCATTCGCGCAGTCACAATAAAGTGTGCTCTCCCAGCACAGTCTCAAGAGCATGAGGAGATACCATTAGAGGGGCCAATACACAAGGAGAGCTGGACAGGGCGTACTAGGGCATCAACCCTACTGGTGTGCATGTTTCTGACCAAACTGTCCATGAGGGTGGCATGAGGGCCCAAAGTCCTCTATGCAGCCAGCACAGTAAAGCATGACCGGCATTTGTCAGAGAACACCAGAATTAGCAGGTCTGCCATTGGTGCCCAGTTCTTTTCACAGATGAGAGCAAGTTCACACTGAGCACATGTGACAGATGTGAAAGAGTCTGAGAGGCCGTGGTGAACTTTATGCTGCCTGTAACATCATCCAGCATGACTGGTTTGGCAGTGGGTCAGTGATGGTCCGGGGAGACATATTCTTGAAGTGTCGCACAGACCTCCAGTGCTAGACAGCAGTACCCTGATTGCTGTTGCCGGGATGAAACCATGGTGCAGGACAATACCCTCAATCAGTTGGTGATTTTGGTTTTCTCTGATCCTTGTCACATCATTTTGACCTCAACAAACTATACAGTGTACAGATTTTGAACAATTTCATTAATCGAGATCTGAAGTGTGATTTAAGTATTCTCTTAAATTTAATTTGTATATTGAAGGAAAGCAGATTGATTTCAGAGTGGAGCAAGAATAGTCATTACAGGCTAAAAGCATTCCAAATTCTTTAAAGGTTATTTCAAAGAGTTACTTTCATATGAGGAAGTCCAGGTTGAAGAGTTGAGCATTCTGGCTATTATTAACCTCATTCAAATCTTCCATTGCTTACATATCTGAGTAAAGACATTGTTACGTACTACTACTATTTTTAGTTTCTCAAGACTGTGTGTTGAGAAACATTCTCTTCAGAAGCACAAGAGAAACTGGCAAGACAGTTTATCATTTTAATGCAGCTTGTGCTAAAAGTATTGTTGCCTGGCAACAGACATCACAGACATGCTTTGAGAGGGAAAAAAATCTTCTCGCATTGGCATACTGTATATTTGTGTGTTTTGTTAGGGTGGTTTGTCACCATTTTGATCCACAGTGGGAGCTGTGGGAGTGTGTACTTCCACTGGGATGGCAGACGTGGGTCACACTGGCGCATACAGAGCCGTGGGCACAGATTAGAATGGGAGGAAGAAAGGCAAGAGCAGCAGTGAAAGGGAAGAAAAGAGGACACGGAGGGGGACGAAAGAAAAAGAGGTATAAGTTTATGGAGAACGTCAAAAGAAATGGGGTGGAAGGTTCTGTCCACTACAGATAGTGATGAAATTGATATCAACCCTCCACCAGACTTCCAGTAAACAAGCCAACCCCTAAATGTTGCTGGGATTAGTAAGTGGCAGAATCTCTAATTGTAATACTTTACACTGCTTGTTACTGAAAAAAGTAATCACATAACTGTAATGTGTTACTAACACTTACATCTTGGCTGCAAGACTACAGATGTGTTTAGACTGAACATAAAGCTATTTTTTCAACAGAAAGACGCAAATTCGCTCTATACAGAGTAAACGCAACACTTATCTTGTAGCTTTAAGAAAAGTGGAGTTCTTGGTATACACACGGTTGATGTGCGGTGCTGGCTAGCTACAGCAGATGTGTGTACAGTCGGTAATGACTGCAAAAATCAGCAGACAAATTTAACACAAAAATGTGAACCTTAATACTGCTTCACAAAGCACACCTTTAGGCTACCAATGAAACAAAAGTTAGTTACATAATGATGCGTTGATGCTAGCCCAAAATGACTCATGCGTCTAGGGCTGTGTTATGTGGATATCCATTGTTTGACGATAGAAAACGTCTATTGTTTACAATTCTGCTCTATCGTTTAAATCGTTGTGTCACAAATTCCACACTTCACCGTAATATTTATGTGTATGAGGAACGACGCTATGCACTGTAGTGATGTTAGTTTGAAGTTGGAATTTGACATACTCTACATCTACTTACATCCAACTTGAAGCTAACTTCACCGCAGTCCGTTCTTCCACACGTGCCGGTGTTGCAGGGAAGAAATTTGCATTGAAATAATGGACAAGCCACACAACACTATCCAGCAGTGTCAGCCGGATGTGTGTGTCATTCAGGTAATGTTAAATGACTTGCCCACGGTTACAGCTTACTTTACAGTTCACCAAGACAGGCTGCTGTTGTGATGATAGCTGTAATGTTGTGAATGTTGCTGTTTGGAGCTGCTGTGCTGACTCTGGGACCATCTGGTCCTCTCATGTTAGCTTTGCAGCAGCAATTTGCTTATCCACACCTACCTAACATTAGTTACATTACTTGCTGGGCCGTTGTTCACTCTATCATTGCATTAATTGAGCAAATGGAAATGAAGAGGGTAGAAATGAGTCGAGTTGAGCAGAATGAGGAGAACATTGTGGGCGTCACCTGTGGCTGCGGTACACGTTGAGCAGAATGATGATGAAGCCCAGGCAGTAACAGGCCGGTAGGGGCTACCAAAAAGCCGGACAGTCTCCTTGTACGATGCTCCCATCTCGCCACCTGACAAATGACAGACAGCAGAGGACATGAGATGATGGTGTTTCCCAAATTGTGGGAGGTTAGTTATATTTAACATGCCTTGTCCGGAAAACAATGGCTGGAAAAACTGCATTGACAAAAAGTATGTCAGGTTATGGATGGATTGAAAAAACTGCTCATTGGATAACAGCCTAAAATGAGCCCTAATTGTGGCACAGTTTGTAACGGTGATTTTGTTACTTCAAATATAGCTGCCTGTTGCTACTGGAAATTACGCTAATGAGAATGGTGAGAGTCAACCGAAATAGTAATGTTGAGAGATGTAAAACCAAACAATGAGCTGAAGGGCACTAAAACGCTACATAAAGCCGAGGTAAACGGCAAACTGCGGTGATAATTATCTTTGATTAATTACTATGAAAGACACCTTTCACATACACATAGTCATTTGATCCACTGTTAATATGTATTTTTTTAATCATAGCTTTAAAGTATTTTGTAGTTGTCTCTATTCTTCCTTAAAAAGGCATCCAAAATCAGTAAAGAGACAGTGGGCTTTGTTTCTTATTGCTTATGTTACTGCTTACTTTCACTTCCCTCCAAAAAATGGTTATTTTGATACATGACTAAAAGTGCCTATTAATTAGAAACTTTGGCCCAGAGATGGTTTTGATTTTTCAGATGCTCATTTCTTTCCCCTTCATAATGGCAGAGGGTATGTGATTCAGGGATTCATTTCTGTTTCTTCCCTGCTATTTGAAAATGTCAAAATGTATTCCAACATCTAATGAAATCTCAACAGTAATAGCTTTTTCTTGCCACCAAAGACTTTCACCTCCACCATCCCTCGCTTCAGCTTTTATAGAAAAGTTCTTTGAATGTTTAATGTAGTGGTTGGTGTATTAACGTCTTTGTCATTTAAGCTCGCTCTGTTGTCAGTGTGAGCACTGATTAGCAAAAGAGATAATTAGAAGGATGGGAGAACATAATGAGAGACTTCCTAGTGGAAATATCTTACTTTCTGACCCCAAACTA
>NW_024043998.1:0-11984 GCF_014851395.1 Micropterus salmoides
ATCTTGTGACTTGTAACATTAGTATTGTTGCTGTTGCTGTTAGGCCTACAACCAGTCACCAAGTAAACCCACAGTGAAGTCTTAATTACAGTTTTAAGCCTCCAACACCCCTTTAAAGGGGCTATATGTAGTTTTCAAAGAAAATACTTATTATAAAAAATGTTTTACTGCGTTATTGTCAATGGGCTGTAGCCTCACTTAGAAATGACACATATGCCTGTTTTCCCTGTTGCTTGGAACAGCCACTATTCTGCTTTTAATGTGAAGGCACCAGGTCAGCATATAGCCCATGCCTCTCTCTGACTACAGCAACAACACTGCAGCTAACGAAATTCAGTCCACTAACAACACAACACAAAACAACCAGCTCCCAGCACAACACAGACTCCAAGACAAACTCCCCGTAAGGATAAAAAACAACAATAAATGTGCTGAAGCCTGTCAGATCAAACGAGATTCAGATGGTGTCAGTTAAAACACTGTGAGTCACAGAGAGAGTCACGTTAGCTCGCCAGCTAACGCTGATCAGTTGCTAATGTTATCTGGTGCAAAGCTGTATGGCTTTCCACATGACTTCACCAGCTAACGGACCCACATTACTATCCTGTGTAACACTGGTATTATGTCAAAGTATTGACTTCAGCCTGCAAGAAAGCAAATGTGGAGCAATTTGTTTACTAGCACAGATCCACTGCTGTTTGCTTCGTAACGTTCAATTTAGATTTATTGTCGTTTCACTGATACTCAGGAACACAGCTTCTCCACCGTCTCAGTCGCTGTAACTAACTATACAAAAGTGCAACAAAACACAAAATGATTAGTGCTTGCAAACACACAAACTATGCACACTTTGGTGTGCTCAATGTATGCACGCTTGTAGTGATGTACACATGCACTCACAGACTCCCGCGAGCCCACCACGAAATCACATTTCATTTCATTCCCTGCGTTACTGGGCTCCCCTGGAAAGCTATTTTCCCCCTGGATTCCAGCACGCTGATCTCATCCTCTACAGTTACTGTCCTTTCCTTTGCAGCCATTTAGAGTGAGTCTTTTCAAATAGGTTGTTTGTTTCATTAAAAAAGAAAAACAGTTAGGGGCGATATGTCAAACCTGCTGATCAACTGTGATTAATTCCGTAAATCAAATGAGGAGTGGGATGGAGAGATGTGGCATTTTGAAAGGGGCATCCTAAGGCACACTGGAGTACGTGTGTGTGAGACAGAGAAGCATGCGTCTGACCATCCGTGTCTCCGTGACTGCCTGTCTGTTAGTCTGTGGTTGGCGTGTTTAAAGTCTCATTTAACATCCCCTGTGCCTCAGGCCATAGACCTTTCCTTTTGCTTAAAAAACAACCAGCCATTATAAAATCAACCTGCAGTTTTTAACCGCTGTCCATTTGGTGGGCATTTGTCTTTCCACATGACCGTTCTGGCAACATGAGCATGAAAGGTGAGAATAAAGAGACAGAAAGAGATAAAGACAGAGATTAGAAAAGAGAAATTGTTGTTAAACCTGTTCATATATCCATGCTTGTCAATGATTCCAACACTGAATGGTTGTAAGCTTAATCGTGATAGAAAATGTGTGATGAATGAAATAATGTGCTAAGCAGGGCCTTCCCACTAAAAACAGAAAAAAGAAAAAAGAAATAGTCACTTTCATGTTGAGAATCACTGAGCATCAGAGCATGCTCCTGAACAAAATGTGAACCTGGAATTGGGAAGAGTAACCCTTTGATGATGAATTCAAACCCTCACACCTCAGCAGTGTGAGAGCCATGTTAAACCAACAACGTGAAGCAAGATATGAGGAAAGGTGGCAATGCAGAGAGGAAAAGAGCGACAGAGGCAAAAACTGTGTCTATTTCCATCTTGATTCTTCTCTGATATTTCTTTTCCATTTTCATGCCAATAAAGCATGTTGATTGGAAATTTCATTTGAACTGAAACCAAGAGAGGAAGATGGGGAGAGACAGACTGAATTGTGCTGGGAGCTAAAAAAGAGAAGGAGTGAGAACATCCAGCTAAGATAAATGAAAAACCTAAGTTTTATCATGCATTCAAATGAGGCTTTAGGGTGAGTTTACTCAATAACAATCACAATACAGAGGAGTTGAAATTTTAAGGTAGTTAAAATCTGCCCGGAGTCATGTTAATGTACAGCTTCTGATTTTTTTTCATGTATTTCCTGATGAGCTGGTAACACACTAATTGTTCTGCCACAATGCCTCCAAACTGACATATGTCAGAGTTTGACATCCCATCAGTGGGGCCAACCAGCATTGGCTGCTAAAAATATTTGCACTCAAGGCACAGCCATGCACTTTGGATAAACACCTCCACCAAATGTTGCACTTGTGGCTCCATCTCTGGGGTGTAACTGAAGGAATCAACATTTGTCTCGCAGATTATGTTGTTGAAAGGTGGAGGAGAAAGGAAAAAACAGGTCCCAAAATGTCCCAAGCGCTCTAATCCTCCCTAGAGACAGGTGGATTAGCGGGACGTTCATTGAATGAACACGCGCGCGCACACACTCACACAGACACAGCCACATGATTTAATTCCCAGTTTGGTGCAGGCATTTGCTGCTGATTCCCCCCCGATCTTGGGAGGCGCAGAAAACCCTCAGCAGAGCAGGACGGACAGGCGAACAGCCACACCCTCTCTGAATGAAATCCAGCAACACACATTCAAAGAATTCCACACCCTCTGAAAAATCTACAGCATCTTGACAAGTCATCTGGTCGCGTATTAAGCCTCAAAATCGTGTTATTAGTTCTTAAACCAAAAACGACATTTTTTTCTGATAGTGGATTATTTTTTCTTTATTATTATTATTTCCACCACTTGGATGGGATTTTATCTTTTGTGGTGTTCCAGAAAACATAGGAAATACGTTAAATACATTTTAACACTTTAGTAGACTAAATTACTTCATTTCGTTTTTGAGGTGAATAGATGATGCGTAAAACGCAGTTCTGCAATCTCCACAGCAACTCCGCTGCTTCATCCACCTGTAAATCGACTGACACAGCCAAGTTTCCGCAATTGGACACATTCTGTACAATTCTTCACTCATCCACCTGCCAGTCGATGTTGAACAACTGCAAAACTCACCGCGGCTGCTGCTTGTTATTACTCTCAGTATCGGTCTTATTCTCGTTTTTCTGTCCGAGAACTCGATTTCCCCAAAGTTTCATCTAAACCAAATGTGTTCAGCATCCTGCATTTGTTGCATTCGCTATACTGTCACCAACTTTCACCCCAAAATTTCTTATAACTCCAAGAACAGCTATGACCTCCATCCGCTGACCGTCCGTGTCAGAGATGCAAGGGCGCACCACATATTCTCATCTTTCGAGTAAATGTGACATTTTTTTCTAAGACAGAAGCAGGTTCACTCACTCGATTGTTCCTTCTGCGCCCTTTGTAGAGTTTGTGATGTGAATGGATTTTTTCATCTACATCCCCATTCTACATCTCATTCTTTCAGCGCTGGCTGGTATGTCCATGTCCCTTCTTGTTGAGGAATGAGATGTGGGCTTCTGTTTTATCTTCTGAGCTGAGACGCACGCAAAGTCGTAAACTAGAGGAGAAAAGAAAACGGACTGTCAGTGTAGATGTAGGTTCAGTCCACCTCCGTCAGGATTTTCTCTCAGTTTGTTCCGGACACAAAGGACAAGTGCGGACGCACCGGGCACGTTCTGCGGTACAGTTTGGTTCGTTGCGCACCGAGATTCGTCATGCACCGACACAGGAGACAAAATGGCACTAACTCCTTCTTTAAGTTCCAGGCAAAACAAAACGGTTATTGATTACAACTGGTTAATTTATTTAGGAGGATGTTGAGATCCGTGTTCTTTAGGGAAAGTTTTCAAACCGGAGACAAGAACGCGGAGGGGACGAGAGAGAAACAGCGATAAATGACTCCTTACTGACTGGAGCTGAGAGAAAAGGAGGGAGGGACAGAGAGGTAGAGAAAGAGAGCTGGAGAGAGAGAGAGAGAGAGAGAGAGAGAGACTGCAGACTCCGCCAGTTGACTCCTGGTCCCACACATTGTGACGCCTGAACAAGGTTTGATTTTCAAGCAAGGTCTTAGAAATTTTGAATTATAAAGCCTCTCGGTGTTTAAACAATCAAATAAGCTGCACAGTAACCAGGGCAATAATTGGGATTCTTCTAGTTAGATATTTATTTATGCTGCCGGAGTATGGTGTCACCTGCAGATTAGAGTTGCTGCAGCAGCATTGGTGGTTGCATGCAGAGTTGAAACACTCGTGTTCAAAAGGTTCATTTAGCCTATGTGCCATTATTTTTTCTGTCTTTAATGTTTTTTTTTTTATTGAGCTCGAAAATTATTTGCTCACATCAAGAAAAAGAAGTGGTTTATTTCTGCATTTCAGGGATGGGCAAATGAGTCATTGCCAGCCAACAGCCTGCGGGTTTTCATTCTATCGCCTCTGCAAGTCATTTACTGGTGAGTTCTCTATCACTTAAAGTGCTAATTAGTGCATAGAGTCTCTGAGTGGAATGAAAACCTGCAGACTGTTGGCTCTCCATGACACAGGTTGTCCATGTACTTTATTTTCATTGTAAGTACTTGGACCATCATTGGCATAATGGATCCCTGTGACCATCGCTATGCCTCAGCCCAACCCTAAAGCTAACTGTAACCTAAATGATTTTGCAGAGGGATTGTTGATATTTGAACTCAACTGCCAAACAAATGCACTCCTCCCTTCAATGTCCCCTTAGACTCCCCCCATATAAAATCATTGAGGTTTCTCCAGCGTTGAAATGACTTCACCCTTGCCATTTAACTTCCTTCTCTGTTCAAATTCTTCATACCTGAACTCTCTTTCCCACTACCTCCCTCCCCCTGTGCACCAGCACTAACTCCACCTGTTGCTGATTTGCTGGAACAGTGTTGTGTGGCAAGGTCCACACCGCTTTTTTTTTTTTTTTTTCCATTTACAGAGCCAGGGCTGTGTAGGAAAACTGGAACCAGAGCACACCAAAACAGAGAGCTAGCAGTAAGAGAAATATTCACAGAATTTAACAAAAAGTGTATTAGATTACAATCAGTCATCTCTTTATTTACAGTCTTAACCCTAACAGCAAGATTTAAGATGTTGGCTTTGTCCCCCTTTTCACTTTCATTAAAACCCACTAGGGCTGATCCCGAATAGTCAAAGATTCGATGCTTCGATGGGCGGAGCCTGATTCGACTGTCAATCTCACAGTCGAAGCTTCGCAGCGAAACAAGGATCATGCCATTTTTGCAATATGGGAGTGCTCAACGTCTGATTTTACATAGAACCACCAGGTTTCTCCCAATAACGTAATATACAGCCTATTAAAATACACATTTCAACATTTAATGCTATAAATAAACATGTAAAAAGAAAAAAAAACTTTCAAGAAATGTTTTTAAAGTGCGTAAATAAATCCAAAATTGTAACTCTAACCCTGGGTCGTCAGTGTGCATGTGTAGCGGGCATGTGTGCAGTGGCAGTGGAGGAACACTTGCCGAAAAGACCGAGCCCCAGCTTCACTGGTGTTGTGCAGAGTTGTACGCACCTCACAGGACTTTCGGGTTAAATTATCACCGTTGATCACAAAGAATATTTTATCGTTTTTAAATAGCTGACTGCTTGAAATAGACCCGTGAGGAACCGCGACGTGCATGCAGTTGTCGGCAGCACGGCGACTCTGCACAAGACCGGTGAATGGCAGGCAAGAGAGAGAGAGAGCGAAAATGGTCTTCAAAAAGCCTCAGTTTAGATATATATATCTCAGTTGACTATAGGCAGGACTTGACGATTCTGATTCAACTATGTAAATCCTTAGTCGGGGACAGCCCTAAAACCCACACAAGAGAACTTAACTCAACCAATAGTTTCCTGTTGAAGTGAACTCACACTTTAGAGCTCAGCTTTTTTCAAAATGTTGAAGGTGTTGATGTGCATGGTCGGCTAATAAACTCTGACGCACAGTATTTGGAGAGTAGTAATTTTTTCTAGCATTTAGGATCATTCTGTTCAATATTTAGTTCTCACTGACACTGAACCTGTGCCAATACATGCTTTTTTGCGACCAGGTGTGGAGTGATTTTATTGAACTGAAGGCTGAAGTTACCTTACCTTTAAAGTTCAAACACATTCATGCTCCCTCCCACAGGTGCTTTCAATTATTCTGCCTGATTAGATCTCTTCCAAGGGCTGTGTAAGTGAGTACAGACTGTGTTTGAAAGACATATTTCTTAAGTTTTCTTAAATTTTCTGTACTTTTACACAGCAGATATTTTGTCAAAAGCACAGGTGTTAATAATAGTAACAGCATGTACATTACCAGGACCCGGAAACTGAAGCAGCTAAATAGAATTCAGCTCAAATTCAATCTCAAATTTGTCCCCACAAAGAACACTTACACACTTGAACAATAAACTGTGATACTGTAAATCGGAATAGGAATTAGTCTCTCATGTCTTTAGCTTTAATTATCCTTAAGCAATGAAATCCTTCATTTATACTGTGGATTACACACACACACACACACACACACACACACAAACATCCGTAACAGAACAGGAGGATTTGTTTTCTTGTTCCTCTTTCCCTCCATGTCTGACTCTGTGCACTGATGCAGTTTGCCCGCTACCCACTGTGAAGGATCTAATCCCTGTGTCACTGCTTTTGTTCTACTGCTTGACTGTTAACTTAAAGCCCCCTCCAGCCAGTTTTAACTGCCGTTTTTGGTTAACGTTCTTTCTCAAACAGAGAATGGGGGTTTGGTTAATAGTCGGACGTAATCAATTACCATGACAACCAAAAGTGTTCACTAACGATATGCTGTGTTAACATCACTAAACTGTAAAGTGTAGCTATTACTTACCCACGATAGAACTAATGTGCGAGTATCAGCTGTTATCAATCATACAGTCGACTGCACACGATAACTTCCACTACGTTTCATGGTGCGCTTACTTTACCACGGGGGGGGGTTCTATTACTCTGTTGAACTGTATGTAAAGACTTCTGGTACGATTGCCTTCCCTGATGCATTGGTAAAACAGCTGTCAGTAAAATGCATGTTGCAGACTGTTCATGAGACGGTGGCAGGTGAAAGTCATCTGGCCTCCAACACCGCACGCAAAATGCTATAATAAAATGAACAGCACACAAAACAAAATAAAATGAGACCCTCTCTTAGCTAACTTTCTGCAACAACTATGCTGGCTAACTACATCTGGCTAACTACAACTTAGTTAACTTAGCTAACTAAACTAGAAAGACAAACCGACCATCAGACACAGAGAGACCTACCTACTGTAAGTTCTAAGTAAATGACATGACAAATTGGTTAGCTAGCTCACAACGATGTTTATCGGTTTGATGCTCTGACTTAATGAGGCATGACGGTGTGTGAGTTTTTTAACGAGGTATGACGGTGCGCCTGCGCAAGCTTGGAGAATGACGTATGACCCATGGAACTATAGTCATACGTCACACCCCATTTTAGCAACCAAGCAATTTTTGCAACTTTGAGCACAAATTAAGCTATTTGTCAAAAAATATTTGCCGAACTATGTGGGTAATCAATATTGTAAGTAAATGACTCAAAAAACATGAAATATCATAGAAATGTCATAATACAATTTAAATTATGTCACAAACACTATTCCTGTAATGAAATTTACTTCATTATCTCTGGCAAGTTAAAATCTGGATGTTTGTGCATGTGTTTAGTCGTGTGCGTGCTTGTGTGTGTCTGTTCACAGCTAATGTCGCATACTACTGCACCCATCAGCTTAATATTTTTTGTTCACATTTATGACTGCATGCTAGTTGTGGCGATGCACAATTTTTGAAAAACTATTTTCTTGACTGCTTTTAGACCACCATTGGCCACTGACACTGATTAGTTACAGCAGTTAAGTTACGTAGGTAAGTTTGACATTCACGCATAAAATGACGCGCTGTCTCTGTGCAATCTAAATCAGTTAGATTATTAATTTAGCTGACGCTTTTATCCAAAGCGACTTACAACTGCTATATATGTGAGAGGTCGCACGCCTCTGGAGCAGCGAGGGAATTAAGTGTCTTGCTCAGGGACACATTGGTGTCTCACAGTGGATTCAAACCTGGGTCTCTCACACCAAAGGCATGTGTCTTATCCACTGTACCGTCACCACCCCTTAACACATTGACATGACCATTTTGTGACACTACACTCTACACTCTACACTGTAACTCCATCAGCCATAGTATATGTCGTTTCCAGACTGCTCGGAACTGGGAAATGTCCGAGTTGAAATATCATCCTCAAAGCGTTGCCTGGTGGTGCATGATGCCGAAACGAAATACATGCTGGCCGTGACAAACTCTTTGTCAAGTGTGCACACAGTTGCACCCTCAGCACTGTCCTTGGTGTTAATTAAAATTATGGCCATTTTAATGAAAACAAGTGACTGAAGTGGTCATCCTCAAAAGACAGAATATTTTGTAGATTATACTTCCCAATGTTTTCAAATCTTTTGGCACTTATAGCATTTTACTGAATAACTTGGGTAGAGAAGATGACTTTCAGAGATTCTTTACTGTAATCAGCTACCTAATAACACTGGTAAAACAGTTCTTCATCAATTTACATGCAGAACAGGTTTTACTATATGAAACATGAATTATTTTAATTTAAATACATGCAAATATACTTTATGTTGCCTTAGTTTATGTTTTATGTGTGTTTCCATGGGAGCTGCCATTGTTGTGTGACGTCATTCAGCTGCTACTCGTGTGGTCGGGGTATAAATTTTTCAGTTCATAAGTAGGAAATCCGACTTCAAGTGGCGTTCCAGGATAGTTTTTCTAGTTGAATGGCGGATATTTCCAAGTTCCCAGTTACCTGGAATGCAGCATTATAATTCCTAACTTCAGGTAAACGCTGTCAAACACTGCAGAGCTTTGCTGCATAGGATTTGTCTGAAACTGTTTTTGGAATCATGTTTTAAAGCTCTTGTTCAGAAACACATTTTGTTTCAATACATACTGTAGCAAAAGGCAACACAATGCAAAATACAAAACCAATTTCCAAGTCACAAGCTGTAGGTTAAGTTACCTCGCTGTGACTGGTTGTCTTTGCATCTGGCAGTGATATAGGCCTCGTGCAGTTTTAAAATTCAGGTTTTATCCCAATTTCTTTAAATGTCAGACAAAGAGTAGTGCAATGAATTATGCAAAACAAATACATACAATACAATTATGGCCAAATATCTGTGGGATAATAAGTCCCTATGTCTTTCTCATACTACTCATTCTGTATTTATCTCAAAGATACCAAAGTCCAGGAATATTACAGTGCACATACATTATTTAATGCTGTTTTAAACCATCCATCTATCCATGGTCAACCGCTTATCCTGTGTACAGGGTAGCGGGGCTGTTTTAAACCGAGTTATAAAACAATTATGATCTAACACATTTGTTTTAAACTCTGGTCCTAGTGGGTCAAAGAACTGCTGGTTTCTCTCCTGCCAAGTAGTTGATTGCAATTAATTGTATTTACCTGCTCCCTGCAAAACATCTGGTATCTGACTCCTCAGGACTATAAGACAACAGTATGAGAATCAAACCTATTTATACTGTAATATACAAGAAAATGAATGAATGAATTTCTCCAATGTCAGTGACTATGAGTGTCTTGGAAAATTGTGGTAACTTGCATGAGAGAACTTAACATTACTTGAGCCGCTATGTGGAATAAAGGACAGCCCTCTCATTCATTTGTATGAGGTCAGTCACTCGGCGCAGTGGGGCTCCAGCAATATAGGTGTGAGGGTTTGATTTGAGTTCTGTCCATTTCCTGTTTTATTGTGGTAATCGTCTCTGTCTTTTGTCCTTTTCTTGTTTGTTTCCTGTCTGGCCACATGTGTTTCACCTGTCTGTTCACCCTGCCCCCTTGTGTGTGTGTGTGTGTGTGTGTGTCTGTTTTTATAGTCCTCATTTCCTTTCAGTCTTTGCCAGATCATCTTTGTTCATGTCGTGTGTCGTCCATGTTAGCTCGCTGTCTATGATTTTGGATTTGGATTCTTCACCGGCCAGTGACTTTTGTTCCTTTTTTTGCCCATGGATTTTGGACATTTACGTTTGACACTTACTTTTGCTTTACTGGATTACCCTTATGCCGTTGGACTGCTCGCTTGCATATGTTTGGACTCTGAATGTAATGTAATGTCAGCCTGCCATGTTTAAGTGATTTACTGAGCACACTGCACCAATCCCGCCAGCCGGGTCATCGGGCAACAAGTTGAACCAGCATCAACTTTTTCTGTGACGCCATCTAGAAAGGGTCAGTCGCATGCATACAGCTGCTGCTGGAGAATTTGTAAAATCCTGTCTACCATATTACAAATACTTGTGATGTCACGGCTGGTGCAAGCAGGGTATCAGGGATACAGGGGTAGGAACCAAAAGAATACGCCTGAGGCAGACATGAGGCAGTCCAGTAAATTATTAACATTGTCAAAGGAACATTGGCTTTCTATTTGGCCCCCTTATGGGATATCAGTTATTGATTGGATACTGCAGCTTATCGGACTGACCTGATACATTACTGGAGTTTCATACAAGAAAGAAGACAGATAATAAATTTAGTGTATCACTCCAGAGTTTTATGTTTGATTTTTCTAATTCCCCATCTAGGCTTATTAAAAATCTGTGTTCATTGTAGGTCTGAACAACAAAGAACCTCACAAACAACTTTCTTCATTTATTAAAAATATTTTTCTTTTCATGATTTGTTCAAAAATATAAAATTAAAGACAGAGAGGATCAGAGAGTCTGTCAGCAAGAAACACATTTTACATAATTTATATTCACCTGTGAGGCTGATAATGTGTGTGTGTGAGTGTCAGCTTAATAAATAATTTCCAATTTTCAAATACTACGTTACTCAATAATGAATTCACAATCAGAATATCAATAAATACAGATGCAAATAATGAATAAATAATATAATGGCATTCTGCCAGTAGAAATGACTCTTGTGCCTCTGAGCAGTACAGAGTACACGGTATAAATACAGAATGCAGCTTCTTCTTCATGTGCAGGTGTTTGTTAAACAGGTAACAGCTGCAGAGAGAAAACATGCTGCTCTGGCTGATAACTGTGTGTTGTTATTAGTATCAGCACAGTGCACGTGTGAGATAGACAGCTTCACGTGCCGCTTCACGTGACGCTTCAAATGAAAGGATGTCTCACTTCTCTAAAAACAGATTTCCTCATTTCTTTTTTCCTCGTGTGGTTTCCCCCCGGTGGGAGAGACTAAGACACAAGGAAAGACGCAAGTGAGGGAAACGTGGATGCAATTAAAAAAACTTGGGCTGTATCCCAGAAAAGTGACTGAAACGGAGTGACAGAGATACAGACTCTTACATGTGCAGTGTTTTGGTGTCTGATATGCCTTTAAATGCATTAATCTGTTATTCCAACTGGACCTCCTGGACAGTACACACAACCAACCACTGCATGCATATACAGTGGGTACGGAAAGTATTCAGACCCCTTTAAATTTTTCACTCTTTGTTTCATTGCAGCCATTTTCCAAAAATCAAAAAGTTCATTTTATTTCTCAGTAATGTACACTCAGCCCCATCTTGACAGAAAAAAACAGAAATGTAGAATTTTTGCAAATTTATTAAAAAAGAAAAACTGAAATATCACATGGTCATAAGTATTCAGACCCTTTGCCGTGACACTCATATTTAACTCAGGTGCTGTCTATTTCTTCTGATCATCCTTGAGATGGTTTCTACACCTTCATTTGAGTCCAGCTGTGTTTATTATACTGATTGGACTTGATTAGGAAAGCCACACACCTGTCTACATAAGACCTTACAGCTCACAGTGCATGTCAGAGCAAATGAGAATCATGAGGTCAAAGGAACTGCCTGAAGAGCTCAGAGACAGAATTGTGGCAAGGCAC
>NW_024043999.1:0-14488 GCF_014851395.1 Micropterus salmoides
GAGAGAGAGAGAGAGAGAGAGAGACTGCAGACTCCGCCAGTTGACTCCTGGTCCCACACATTGTGACGCCTGAACAAGGTTGATTTCAAGCAAGGTCTTAGAAATTTTGAATTATAAAGCCTCTCGGTGTTTAAACAATCAAATAAGCTGCACAGTAACCAGGGCAATAATTGGGATTCTCTAGTTAGATATTTATTATGCTGCCGGAGTATGGTGTCACCTGCAGATTAGAGTTGCTGCAGCAGCATTGGTGGTTGCATGCAAGTTGAAACACTCGTGTTCAAAAGGTTCATTTAGCCTATGTGCCATTATTTTTTCTGTCTTAATGTTTTTTTTTTTTATTGAGCTCGAAAATTATTTGCTCACATCAAGAAAAAGAAGTGGTTTATTTCTGCATTCAGGGATGGGCAAATGAGTCATTGCCAGCCAACAGCCTGCGGGTTTCATTCTATCGCCTCTGCAAGTCATTTACTGGTGAGTTCTATCACTTAAAGTGCTAATTAGTGCATAGAGTCTCTGAGTGGAATGAAAACCTGCAGACTGTTGGCTCTCCATGACACAGGTTGTCCATGTATTTATTTTCATTGTAAGTACTTGGACCATCATTGGCATAATGGATCCCTGTGACCATCGCTATGCCTCAGCCCAACCTAAAGCTAACTGTAACCTAAATGATTTGCAGAGGGATTGTGATATTTGAAACTCAACTGCCAAACAAATGCACTCCTCCCTTCAATGTCCCCTTAGACTCCCCCATATAAAATCATTGAGGTTTCTCCAGCGTTGAAATGACTTCACCCTTGCCATTTAACTTCCTTCTCTGTTCAAATTCTTCATACCTGAACTCTCTTTCCCACTACCTCCCTCCCCTGTGCACCAGCACTAACTCCACCTGTTGCTGATTTGCTGGAACAGTGTTGTGTGGCAAGGTCCACACCGCTTTTTTTTTTTTTTTTTCCATTTACAGAGCAGGGCTGTGTAGGAAAACTGGAACCAGAGCACACACAAAACAGAGACTAGCAGTTAAGAGAAATATTCACAGAATTTACAAAAAGTGTATTAGATTACAATCAGTCACTCTTTATTTACAGTCTTAACCATAACAGCAAGATTTAAGATGTTGGCTTTGTCCCCCTTTTCACTTTCATTAAAACCCACTAGGGCTGATCCCGAATAGTCAAAGATTCGATGCTTCGATGGGCGGAGCCTGATTCGACTGTCAATCTCACAGTCGAAGCTTCGCAGCGAAACAAGGATCATGCCATTTTGCAATATGGGAGTGCTCAACGTCTGATTTTACATAGAACCACCAGGTTTCTCCCAATAACGTAATACAGCCTATTAAAATACACATTTCAACATTTAATGCTATAAATAAACATGTAAAAATAAAAAAAAAAAACTTTCAAGAAATGTTTTTAAAGTGCGTAAATAAATCCAAATTGTAACTCTAACCTGGGTCGTCAGTGTGCATGGTAGCGGGCATGTGTGCAGTGGCAGTGGAGGAACACTTGCCGAAAAGACCGAGCCCCAGCTTCACTGGTGTTGTGCAGAGTTGTACGCACCTCACAGGACTTTCGGGTTAAATTATCACCGTTGATCACAAAGAATATTTTATCGTTTTTAAATAGCTGACTGCTTGAAATAGACCCGTGAGGAACCGCGACGTGCATGCAGTGTCGGCAGCACGGCGACTCTGCACAAGACCGGTGAATGGCAGGCAAGAGAGAGAGAGCGAAAATGGTCTTCAAAAAGCCTCAGTTTAGATATATATATATATCTCAGTTGACTATAGGCAGGACTTGACGATTCTGATTCAACTATGTAAATCCTTAGTCGGGGACAGCCCTAAAACCCACACAAGAGAACTTAACTCAACCAATAGTTTCCTGTTGAAGTGAACTCACACTTTAGAGCTCAGCTTTTTTCAAAATGTTGAAGGTGTTGATGTGCATGGTCGGCTAATAAACTCTGACGCACAGTATTTGGAGAGTAGTAATTTTTTCTAGCATTTAGGATCATTCTGTTCAATATTTAGTTCTCACTGACACTGAACCTGTGCCAATACATGCTTTTTTGCGACCAGGTGTGGAGTGATTTTATTGAACTGAAGGCTGAAGTTACCTTACCTTTAAAGTTCAAACACATTCATGCTCCCTCCCACAGGTGCTTTCAATTATTCTGCCTGATTAGATCTCTTCCAAGGGCTGTGTAAGTGAGTACAGACTGTGTTTGAAAGACATATTTCTTAAGTTTTCTTAAATTTTCTGTACTTTTACACAGCAGATATTTTGTCAAAAGCACAGGTGTTAATAATAGTAACAGCATGTACATTACCAGGGACCCGGAAACTGAAGCAGCTAAATAGAATTCAGCTCAAATTCAATCTCAAATTTGTCCCCACAAAGAACACTTACACACTTGAACAATAAACTGTGATACTGTAAATCGGAATAGGAATTAGTCTCTCATGTCTTTAGCTTTAATTATCCTTAAGCAATGAAATCCTTCATTTATACTGTGGATTACACACACACACACACACACACACACAAAATCCGTAACAGAACAGGAGGATTTGTTTTCTTGTTCCTCTTTCCCTCCATGTCTGACTCTGTGCACTGATGCAGTTTGCCCGCTACCCACTGTGAAGGATCTAATCCCTGTGTCACTGCTTTTGTTCTACTGCTTGACTGTTAACTTAAAGCCCCCTCCAGCCAGTTTTAACTGCCGTTTTTGGTTAACGTTCTTTCTCAAACAGAGAATGGGGGTTTGGTTAATAGTCGGACGTAATCAATTACCATGACAACCAAAAGTGTTCACTAACGATATGTGTTAACATCACTAAACTGTAAAGTGTAGCTATTACTTACCCATGATAGAACTAATGTGCGAGTATCAGCTGTTATCAATCATACAGTCGATGCACACGATAACTTCCACTACGTTTCATGGTGCGCTTACTTTACCACGGGGGGGGGTTCTATTACTCTGTTGAACTGTATGTAAAGACTTCTGGTACGATTGCCCTTCCCTGATGCATTGGTAAAACAGCTGTCAGTAAAATGCATGTTGCAGACTGTTCATGAGACGGTGGCAGGTGAAAGTCATCTGGCCTCCAACACCGCACGCACAAATGCTATAATGAAAATGAACAGCACAAAAAAAAGAGGACTAAAAGAAGACCCTCTTAGCTAACTTTCTGCAACAACTATGCTGGCTAACTACATCTGGCTAACTACAACTTAGTTAACTTAGCTAACTAACTAGAAAGACAAACCGACCATCAGACACAGAGAGACCTACCTACTGTAAGTTCTAAGTAAATGACATGATTGGTTAGCTCACAACGATGTTTATCGGTTTGATGCTCTGACTTAATGAGCATGACGGTGTGAGTTTTTTAACGAGGCTGACGGTGCGCCTGCGCAAGCTTGGAGAATGACGTATGACCCATGGAACTATAGTCATACGTCACACCCCATTTTAGCAACCAAGCAATTTTTGCAACTTTGAGCACAAATTAAGCTATTTGTCAAAAAATATTTGCCGAACTATGTGGGTAATCAATATGTAAGTAAATGACTCAGAAAAACATGAAATATCATAGAAATGTCATAATACAATTTAAATTATGTCACAAACACTATTCCTATAATGAAATTTACTTCATTATCTCTGGCAAGTTAAAATCTGGATGTTTGCATGTGTTTAGTCGTGTGCGTGCTTGTGTGTGTCTGTTCACAGCTAATGTCGCATACTACTGCACCCATCAGCTTAATATTTTTTGTTCACATTTATGACTGCATGCTAGTTGTGGCGATGCACAATTTTTGAAAAACTATTTTCTTGACTGCTTTTAGACCACCATTGGCCACTGACACTGATTAGTTACAGCAGTTAAGTTACGTAGGTAAGTTTGACATTCACGCATAAAATGACGCGCTGTCTCTGTGCAATCTAATCAGTTAGATTTAATTTAGCTGACGCTTTTATCCAAACGACTTACAACTGCTATATATGTGTGAGGTCGCACGCCTCTGGAGCAGCGAGGGAATTAAGTGTCTTGCTCAGGGACACATTGGTGTCTCACAGTGGATTCAAACCAGGTCTCTCACACCAAAGGCATGTGTCTTATCCACTGTACCGTCACCACCCCTTAACACATTGACATGACCATTTTGTGACACTACACTCTACACTCTACACTGTAACTCCATCAGCCATAGTACTTATGTCGTTTCCAGACTGCTCGGAACTGGGAAATGTCCGAGTTGAAATATCATCCTCAAAGCGTTGCCTGGTGGTGCATGATGCCGAAACGAAATACATGGCTGGCCGTGACAAACTCTTTGTCAAGTGTGCACACAGTTGCACCCTCAGCACTGTCCTTGGTGTTAATTAAAATTATGGCCATTTTAATGAAAACAAGTGACTGAAGTGGTCATCCTCAAAAGACAGAATATTTTGTAGATTATACTTCCCAATGTTTTCAAATCTTTTGGCACTTATAGCATTTTACTGAATAACTTGGGTAGAGAAGATGACTTTCAGAGATTCTTACTGTAATCAGCTACCTAATAACACTGGTAAAACAGTTCTTCATCAATTTACATGCAGAACAGGTTTTACTATATGAAACATGAATTATTTTAATTTAAATACATGCAAATATACTTTATGTTGCCTTAGTTTTGTTTTATGTGTGTTTCCATGGGAGCTGCCATTGTTGTGTGATGTCATTCAGCTGCTACTCGTGGTCGGGGTATAAATTTTTCAGTTCATAAGTAGGAAATCCAACTTCAAGTGGCGTTCCAGGATAGTTTTTCTAGTTGAATGGCGGATATTTCCAAGTTCCCAGTTACCTGGAATGCAGCATTATAATTCCTAACTTCAGGTAACGCTGTCAAACACTGCAGAGCTTTGCTGCATAGGATTTGTCTGAAAACTGTTTTTGGAATCATGTTTTAAAGCTCTTGTTCAGAAACACATTTTGTTTCAATACATACTGTAGCAAAAGGCAACACAATGCAAAATACAAAACCAATTTCCAAGTCACAAGCTGTAGGTTAAGTTACCTCGCTGTGACTGGTTGTCTTTGCATCTGGCAGTGATATAGGCCTCGTGCAGTTTTAAAATTCAGGTTTTATCCCAATTTCTTAAATGTCAGACAAAGAGTAGTGCAATGAATTATGCAAAACTTACAATACAATTATCCAATTATGGCCAAATATCTGTGGGATAATAAGTCCCTATGTCTTTCTCATACTACTCATTCTGTATTTATCTCAAAGATACCAAAGTCCAGGAATATTACAGTGCACATACATTATTTAATGCTGTTTTAAACCATCCATCTATCCATGGTCAACCGCTTATCCTGTACAGGGTAGCGGGGCTGTTTTAAACCGAGTTATAAAACAATTATGATCTAACACATTTGTTTTAAACTCTGGTCCTAGTGGGTCAAAGAACTGCTGGTTTCTCTCCTGCCAAGTAGTTGATTGCAGTTAATTGTATTTACCTGCTCCCTGCAAAACATCTGGTATCTGACTCCTCAGGACTATAAGACAACAGTATGAGAATCAAACCTATTTATACTGTAATATACAAGAAAATGACTAAGAATTTCTCCAATGTCAGTGACTATGAGTGTCTTGGAAAATTGTGGTAACTTGCATGAGAGAACTTAACATTACTTGAGCCGCTATGTGGAATAAAGGACAGCCCTCTCATTCTTTTGTATGAGGTCAGTCACTCGGCGCAGTGGGGCTCCAGCAATATAGGTGTGAGGGTTTGATTTGAGTTCTGTCCATTTCCTGTTTTATTGTGGTAATCGTCTCTGTCTTTTGTCCTTTTCTTGTTTGTTTCCTGTCTGGCCACATGTGTTTCACCTGTCTGTTCACCCTGCCCCCTTGTGTGTGTGTGTGTGTGTGTGTGTGTGTGTCTGTTTTTATAGTCCTCATTTCCTTTCAGTCTTTGCCAGATCATCTTTGTTCATGTCGTGTGTCGTCCATGTTAGCTCGCTGTCTATGATTTTGGATTTGGATTCTTCACCGGCCAGTGACTTTTGTTCCTTTTTTTGCCCATGGATTTTGGACATTTACGTTTGACACTTACTTTTGCTTTACTGGATTACCCTTATGCCGTTGGACTGCTCGCTGCAATGTTTGGACTCTGAATGTAATGTAATGTCAGCCTGCCATGTTTAAGTGATTTACTGAGCACACTGCACCAATCCCGCCAGCCGGGTCATCGGGCAACAAGTTGAACCAGCATCAACTTTTTCTGTGACGCCATCTAGAAAGGGTCAGTCGCATGCATACAGCTGCTGCTGGAGAATTTGTAAAATCCTGTCTACCATATTACAAATACTTGTGATGTCACGGCTGGTGCAAGCAGGGTATCAGGGATCAGGGGTAGGAACCAAAAGAATACGCCTGAGGCAGACATGAGGCAGTCCAGTAAATTATTAACATTGTCAAAGGAACATTGGCTTTCTATTACTGGCCCCCTTATGGGATATCAGTTATTGATTGGATACTGCAGCTTATCGGACTGACCTGATACATTACTGGAGTTTCATACAAGAAAGAAGACAGATAATAAATTTAGTGTATCACTCCAGAGTTTTATGTTTGATTTTTCTAATTCCCCATCTAGGCTTATTAAAAATCTGTGTTCATTGTAGGTCTGAACAACAAAGAACCTCACAAACAACTTTCTTCATTTATTAAAAATATTTTTCTTTTCATGATTTGTTCAAAAATTAAAATTAAAGACAGAGAGGAGCAGAGAGTCTGTCAGCAAGAAACACATTTTACATAATTTATATTCACCTGTGAGGCTGATAATGTGTGTGTGTGAGTGTCAGCTTAATAAATAATTTCCAATTTTCAAATACTACGTTACTCAATAATGAATTCACAATCAGAATATCAATAAATACAGATGCAAATAATGAATAAATAATATAATGGCATTCTGCCAGTAGAAATGACTCTTGTGCCTCTGAGCAGTACAGAGTACACGGTATAAATACAGAATGCAGCTTCTTCTTCATGTGCAGGTGTTTGTTAAACAGGTAACAGCTGCAGAGAGAAAACATGCTGCTCTGGCTGATAACTGTGTGTTGTTATTAGTATCAGCACAGTGCACGTGTGAGATAGACAGCTTCACGTGCCGCTTCACGTGACGCTTCAAATGAAAGGATGTCTCACTTCTCTAAAAACAGATTTCCTCATTTCTTTTTTCCTCGTGTGGTTTCCCCCCGGTGGGAGAGACTAAGACACAAGGAAAGGACGCAAGTGAGGGAAACGTGGATGCAATTAAAAAAACTTGGGCTGTATCCCAGAAAAGTGACTGAAACGGAGTGACAGAGATACAGACTCTTACATGTGCAGTGTTTTGGTGTCTGATATGCCTTTAAATGCATTAATCTGTTATTCCAACTGGACCTCCTGGACAGTACACACATCAACCAACTCATGCATGCATATACAGTGGGTACGGAAAGTATTCAGACCCCTTTAAATTTTTCACTCTTTGTTTCATTGCAGCCATTTTCCAAAAATCAAAAAAGTTCATTTTATTTCTCAGTAATGTACACTCACCCCATCTTGACAGAAAAAAACAGAAATGTAGAATTTTTGCAAATTTATTAAAAAAGAAAAACTGAAATATCACATGGTCATAAGTATTCAGACCCTTTGCCGTGACACTCATATTTAACTCAGGTGCTGTCTATTTCTTCTGATCATCCTTGAGATGGTTCTACACCTTCATTTGAGTCCAGCTGTGTTTGATTATACTGATTGGACTTGATTAGGAAAGCCACACACCTGTCTACATAAGACCTTACAGCTCACAGTGCATGTCAGAGCAAATGAGAATCATGAGGTCAAAGGAACTGCCTGAAGAGCTCAGAGACAGAATTGTGGCAAGGCACAGATCTGGCCAAGGTTACAAAAAAATTTCTGCTGCACTTAAGGTTCCTAAGAGCACAGTGGCCTCCATAATCCTCAAATGGAAGACGTTTGGGACGACCAGAACCCTTCCTAGAGCTGGCCGTCCGGCCAAACTGAGCTATCGGGGAGAAGAGCCTTGGTGAAGAGGTAAAGAAGAACCCAAAGGTCACTGTGGCTGAGCTCCAGAGATGCAGTCGGGAGATGGGAGAAAGTTGTAGTAAGTCAACCATCACTGCAGCAATCCACCAGTCGGGGCTTTATGGCAGAGTGGCCCGACGGAAGCCTCTCCTCAGTGCAAGACACATGAAAGCCCGCATGGAGTTTGCTAAAAAACACCTGAAGGACTCCAAGATGGTGATAAATAATCCTCTGGTCTGATGAGACCAAATAGAACTTTTTGGCCTTAATTCTAAGCGGTATGTGTGGAGAAAACCAGGCACTGCTCATCACCTGTCCAATACAGTCTCAAGTGAAGCATGGTGGTGGCAGCATCATGCTGTGGGGGGTTTTTCAGCTGCAGGGACAGGACGACTGGTTGCAATCGAGGGAAAGATGAATGCGGCCAAGTACAGGGATATCCTGGACGAAAACCTTTTCCAGAGTGCTCTGGACCTCAGACTGGGCCGAAGGTTTACCTTCCACAAGACAATGACCCTAAGCACACACCTAAAATAACGAAGGAGTGGCTTCACAACAACTCCGTGGCTGTTCTTGAATGGCCCAGCCGAGCCCTGACTTAAACCCAATTGAGCATCTCTGGAGAGACCTGAAAATGGCTGTCCACCAACGTTTACCCCAACCTGACAGAACTGGAGAGGATCTGCAAGGAGGAATGGCAGAGGATACCCAAATCCAGATGTGAAAAACTTGTTGCATCTTTCCCAAAACGACTCATGGCTGTATTAGATCAAAAGGGTGCTTCTACTAAATACTGAGCAAAGGGTCTGAATACTTATGACCATGTGATATTTCAGTTTTTTCTTTTTAATAATTTGCAAAAATTTCTACATTTCTGTTTTTTTCTGTCAAGATGGGGTGCTGAGTGTACATTACTGAGAAATAAAATGAACTTTTTAGATTTTGGAAAATGGCTGCAATGAAACAAAGAGTGAAAAATTTAAAGGGGTCTGAATACTTAGTACGTGCACTGTATGTATAGCCAACAAATTGTGGTAGCTCTGCAAAGTCTACTACTTTTTCTAAGCCCAGCTGGTGACCTTCCTGGAATCCTTGTACTTGTGAGTAGATGGCTAAGCTCGAATGGTGAGTTTCAATGAGACTGTATGGGACAGCATAGCAAGAGGGCTCAGCTTCACAGATACTTCCCCACTTTGTGTTTCCTTATCACTTGGCTTCAGACTATGACTACTTAGCCATTGATCTGTACTTGGTTTAACTCGGTCAGAGAACATTTCTGACTCTAGAGCAGCTATGCCTCAAGAAACATTTGCATTACTAACTTAACTTCCCCTGGATAAAATAAAGGTTTAATCATAATGTTGCCTGCAGATTAGCTGGTTTAATTGTCAATAGGTGGATACAAGTTTGAAAGGACTACGCACAGTGCTTGACACAAACAGATATAGTGGGAAACTACTACAAAAGTCTTATTTCAAGTGTATTCAAAGTATTTTGAATACCTCCTTCCCTCCCATTTTCACTTCCCGTTGACTCCTTGATGATGTTTACATAATATTTTGTCCTTATTTTCAGTAGACAGCCAATGAACAATTTTGTTGTCAACTCTGCACAGCCTTACAGACATGGGAGACTGAATCATTTTTCAACCAAATCAAAATCGTTGAAACTCTCTCTTTGGCCAACCAAATCTTATTGGTGAACTGTTTTGAGGCCTTGGCACAGGTCGTGGATCAGGTCTAAGCCCAAGTCTCTGATCAGTTTGATTTCCTATGGACCCTGGATGATGTTTGGTTCCCTTCTCTTTTCAAGCTTCTTCCTTTACATGACATATGACACGTCTAGAATAGGGATGGGGATTGATACCCGGTTCTAAAAGGCACAGTTCCAAAATTTATATATTGCAATTGGGACTAGCGGGTCCATAATGTAACATTGTCTCGAGCGTCAAATCTGATTTAACTTGAAACGCGATAGATAGAAAACTAATGTTTTTCAGTGATGGCACTGAAACGCGGCATCAAACGGCCGTGGACTGTTTATCATCAGGCTGCAGCGTCTGCTGCTCTCTGTCGGCTGCTACACACACATACACAGCGCCCAACACAGAGTGAGGCCGCTCCGTCGCGGTGGAGAAGGTGAGTTAATTTAGCTCCAAACTACTCAAGTTGACGACAGCTACACTCGTTACTGTAAGTACGTGCAATGAAACCTTTGTCAGTAAAGAGCAATACTTTATCAATACACCTATGTGTAAAGTAAAGATGTTTTATACAAGCACACCTAACGTTACCTTGGCAATTAGCCAAATGTTACAAACAAGCTAAATAGAAACTGTCTGTCTGTAGCACAGCCTGGTATGTAGTCTTAGAATCTGGCACATTGTTGTAAACTCAGCTGCTGGCTGAGACAAACCACTGCTTCTCCTTCTACCAGGTAACGTTACCTGCAGGCAGTGAATAACAGCAGAGAGGTCTGATACAGACTTGTTTATTCTTTCTAAACGTCACTTACTATTGTGATGTCAGATATTGAGTTTATTTGCTCTTAAGGGTATCAACATAAATAAAAATCAACGATCCCCATCCTAAGTCTTGAATGATACTGATAGAGCACGCAGTCTATTATATTTTCTTTGAAATTATCAAGGCTTAAACCGATATCACTATTTCTGCAATTGAAGTTTTCCATTCTGACAGTTTCTCCAGAATTACATCAACCGGGGTTAAAAAAATACCACTGAAATGGCATTAAGATTGTGATGCGTAAAACCCTCCATTAAAGCTTCGACTAGTAGAATTATTTTAGGGCTAAAATCTCTAAAAGGTCCCCATAATGCTAGAGACCAATCTGGGATACTTGCCTTTTAAAAGATGAGGCAATTGTCAGAACTCATTCATCTCAATGAAATGCATAAACGGGTAATGTGCTATGATTCATTTCATATAGCAGATTTTTTTTTCTTATAGCTGATTATAATAGCTAATCTGGCAGGTGCCCTCCATCATGACACTAACATTTAATAAAAGGCAAGATGACATTACAGATTTATATGATCCAATCAATATTTATAGACGCTTTGTATTATATGAGAGAGCAGGATGACCATACTCGAACATTTCATACAGAGCACATTTATCATGTTGATGCATGAATTAATTCATCCTTCCTATGTGAATTATGACTGTGGGAAAAAAGGGAACATGGTACACTGATTCTTATTTTAATTAATATTTATGTATATAAATATGTCCAAAGCTAATTTGCAGAGCCCATCCCTAGCTTGTTTAATCCCCCCCTATACAGCTACATGCTGCTCTCAAAATAAACTGGATCATTTAAGGTCAAATAGCAAGTCAAGCATATAATTAGCCCTATTTGTTATTGCTGTCAATAATATAGCAACATATGTCACAACTCATAGCTTTCTGAAGATTTCCTCTTACAAAGTCTGAATATCATATCAATGATGTCTCTAGTGGGCTTGTCTTGTGAACAGGACTCAATTTGAAGGCTCCACAGAAACCTATGGACCCACAGCTGCATCCATTTTTCACATGAACCTCTTTCTATAACAGTACCACAGATGTATTTGAAATGTTTAACACTGTGTTAAAATACAGGCAGATCTCAAGTTCAGGTTTTCCATCCTCTCATTCATCCTTCTATTCATTTAATTAAGCCACACTCAGATGCAGTTCAACCAGATTCAGTTCACTACATTCAAAGATTTTCCTTTCTTTCATGTCTGATAAGGACAGTGGGTAGGGCCAGCCTCTTACATGACACCTTATTAGGAGTTTATCTGTAGGCAGATGAGAGGACAGACTGGTGGAGCACATGGGGGCAAGAGTTGGATAGAGTAAGTTGTAGAGACCAAAAGAGGGAGATGGCTGAAAGCCTGGAAACCCTGCTTCCTCGTTTATTAGTCAACCTACTGGGATAACACCATGTGGTCTTTGTAGAGCCTGAGCCGCGACCAAGGCATTATCATCTCGTCTGGTCTCATCTTCACCTTTTACAAGTTAGTCTGGCCCTCTTTTCCTCAGGATCAGTTACAGAATCATGTTTTTGCATTAAATCTCTTGAACTGTACTGTATTTTTCTATTACATATCCTTGTATCACTTCTAAATATCTGATTACAGAGCATTATTGCTGCTCAGATCAAAAGGACTCATATCTATCTGTGTCAGTACATTTGTGTATATTTTCCATGGCATAGCTTTGTTGGCTTGTGTAAAAGGAGAAAGCACTATCTGCTCAGTCACCCCCACACAGCCACTCTATACACATTCTTTAATAATGGTTTAACCTTGACTCTGAAGGCTGGTGGGTAATCTTGATACCTGTCCATGACACCTGTAATCAGCGAATTTTAAACTGCATCCAGTTTGGTTGTCATTCTCTTCTTATGTGAAGAATTTCTTTTTATAAAGCAGAAGGCGTTGGATTGAATCTCTACATGATCTGACTCCTTATAGCAAATTCTGGATTCTAAAAAGTCCATCTTTGTGAATTCAAGAAGTATTTCAAATAAATTTTCTTTTAGAGGAACATTTTATTTTCTTGCAAACAACACATCTACCATTCCTTTAATGTGAGGCTATACAGCTATACACAGGGCTGCTGTGAGCTAAATGCTAATGTCAGAAGAGTTGCAACGATTAGTCTAGTTCTGCATCTCAAATGCGAATATTTTTTTTTCGTTCTTTACTACTCTATGACAATAAACTGAATATATTTAGGTTGTGGACAAAAGAATACATTTGGGGTCATCACCATGGGCTTTGGGAACACTGATCTACATTTTTCACAATTATTTGGACCTAACAATTAACTAATTGGTTAATCAAAAAAATAATCGACAGATTAATAGTTAATGAAAATAATCGTAGCTGCAGCCCTACATCACATGCTGATGATTTGCAGGTATCATTTTTATAATAGTGATCATCTTAGTTTAACATGAACATGCTAAATTGTATCTAAGCTAAGAGGTAAAGCTGCTGATTAGTCTTGCAGTCATAAACCAAAGTACTGGACAAATCAAAATACTGATGAGATGATTGCAGTGGGTGAAAAATTAAGGGCTCACCAATGTTATTATAGTAGTAATGTGTGGAATATGAATGCCTGAAACAAATTTCACTTGATCCATCCAATCAGTTTTGAGATATTTCACTAAAAAACAAAAACTGTCAACTTCATGGTGGCACTAGAGGAAAAGTCAAGGGATCACTACAGTTACTAGGATTCATCTTCTGGAGATATTGCATTCTGCACAAATTTTCATGGCAATCCATCCAAGAGTTGAATCCAAAGCGGTGCATCTCTACGGCATTGCCATGCTGCTAGCATGACTGAAAATAGTTAGTTTTGTCTGTCATCATCATCCTACAGTCATGTTGTTTGCAGTCATCAGCAAAAAGTTTGGAATGGATTTATTCAGTGAGTCAATAACTGTAGTACTACTGAACTTTTCTTAAAAGAAACAAATAAAAACCAATAACCACAAAAAAGGAAAGCAAGATGGTTGCATTTTTACTATATTTGCTAGGCCTTTTATATGCAACAGGTATAAATGAGCAAATAAATAGCAAACAAAATATAACAAAATAGTACAGGAAGACAATACAGGACACTCTTCTCAACCTTTATTTAACTAGGAAAGTCACATTGAGGTTAAAACCTCTTTTACAATGAGACCTAATCAAGACAGGGTCAGATAGCAGGATCAAACGATAACCAAGCAAACAAAGAAACCAATCACATATTAGGTACAACAGAAAACAGGCTTAGCTTTCCAGCCTCTGTTCTGATAGCAGGCATTTTGAACTGTAGAAACACTGAAGAAAGTAACTGAGAAACAAAAGAAAGAGCACAGAGCTGTGTCAAACAAAGGTCAGCACCCAAAGTGATCTGGGAAAAATGATAACCAAAGACTAAAAGAACAAAATGTATTTCTTCTATATTCATGCAAAGGTTATATAAAACAAAGAATAACACAAGCACAATTCACATTTGCATTGCTGTGGAATTCTCATACCCACTTGCATGACATATGGTACCTATTTACACTCAGGACAATCTAAATTCAAACATTCAGATGTACACACATACATCTGTCATGTCCCTAACAATGTTGCGTTCTTTCTCGAATTTGAATGTGTCCTTTGCTGCTCTGAGACTTTGTGACCAGACGTTGCATTAAAAGCAGATTCATAAAACCTCTCTGTACGTAAATTTGACTTTAACAAAAGAGACAGAGACTAAAAGCTGCAACGCCGGAGGTCAATGTGCAGTCCAGAGGGACTGTAATGGAGGAGGTGGCTTTGTTTATGGAAAAACATGCAGGTAAGAGTCAGTATTTCTGCTGAGACC
>NW_024044000.1:0-12202 GCF_014851395.1 Micropterus salmoides
ACCTTTCTTTGCCACCTGATTCTCCACCTACAGGCCCAACGGCATGCAGCGCAGCTTCTTGCAGTTTAAGTTCCCCCCTGTGGTCACTACAACTTCACCTGTAGAATTTTCCCAGTCTGCTTTACTATAGCGCTGCTCTCTTTCTGAACCTGAGGGCCACCTGCTTTACTCAGTGCAGCAGCAACACCGCCACAGTGTTTCAGGTCTCCATTGGCAGCGTTCACCAGGGCGTCAGCAACCTGTTTGGTGATGTCCCCCTGACACACCAGAACCTGGAGTCCGCCACAAAGGCTGTAGCTAGCAACTAGGTGTTAACTTCACTTAAACTCAAAGATGCCAAATTCTGTGTAACACTTACGAGTTTATCTTTCCCAGTGGGAGTACGGATATTTCTTACTGCTCCTAATGAGTCAGTAGCGCCTTTATCCTGAATAAGGGAGTCCAAAAATGGACCCAAGTTGTTCCTGACCTCAGTCACTTTGCTGGATGGACCTTCCAGCATTACCACAGGCCCAGAGGAAGATGTTAAAGTATGGAGGGTAACCCCTGAATAGTCAAAACCATGCAGCTGCAGCAATTCTGGTAACTCTTGTGCTAACTCTGGGAAAGGGAGATCGACTATGCTTTGCACACAAGACTGGTCCAAAATAAACTGTGTGACAGTTTCACTCAGCTCTTCGACCTCCTTCGTGTGGCCCAGTAGGAACACTGTGCTGTCTGAGCCAAACACAACCTGAGCCCTATGCTGCCCTCGGTTCATCTCATTTGTCTTGGACTTAAGCTTTTCCTGAAGCTCAGATGGCACAGCGGAGCAGTTAGGCACATAGATCTTGACTTCCTTGAATTTTTCTTGCAGTTTTTTCTCTGTCTCATCCAGTTTTTCAGCAGAGCGGCTGAACAAATGCAGCTCTGTGTCTCGTAACTCTACTTCCACCTTGTCACCAAACCCTAAATGTCACTTAGCACCCCTGGACCTCCATATGCCCTCCTGAGGAAGGCCAAAAAATGTGGGCTCATGTCAGAAACTGTCCTTTCTGACACCAAATTTTCTATATCAGAGATCTGGTCTCCGGCCTTAAGAATCTCCTCAACAGAACCTTCCAAAACTAACTGCCCTGCATCTCCCTGTGTGACCTTCACACCTGGAAAATCTCGTCCCAGACTGTGCTCAATCTCTGTCCAAAGGAGACGGAGTTTGGCTGTGCCAAGTCGGCGAATGCTGGTTTGCTTTTCACTTAAACTTGACCCTTGTTTAACCCGTGAGTGCTCTACATCCATCAACCTGGCCTTCACCTGTGAACGTTTCCCAACAACAACAGCCATCCCAACCTCGCTGTACACCTTCACCTCATCTGTGACCTGACGGGAGCTGCAGGACTGAAGCAAAGATTTAACTTTGTGAGGGTCAACCTCATAGTGGCACAGATATCCATCAAAAACTTTGTCTACTTCAGCTTTCCAGTTTCTAACTTCATCTTCTGCACCAGGTTGAGCTAAGCACCTAACTAAAGCCCTCTCATCCTCTGGGTAAAGCTTGGCAGAGCAGGCCACAGAAGAGAGTTCTTTCTCTAGTTCTTTCCCAGCGTTGGGGCTTTCCTTTAGGTAGCGAAGGAGGTAAAGGTCAAGTTGTAGTTCATAGTTTCCACCACTTGGTGGAGGAGTTGAAGCAGGAATGGACTGTGGGCTCTGTTGAAAAGAGAGGTCCAAATAATGTTAATTTTATTTACTTGTCTCGGTTTTTTTCCTAGCAAAATGCATAGAAACCGTTTAAGTGTTAGAACAAAGTCCTTACTATCACACACATCATATTAGCATACAATATTTAAGATGCAGTATACATCCTCATTGGTATTAAATAATTACATGAAATTAGGAACAGTAAATGTAAATCAGTGCTTGAATAAACCACCTTAAAGAGTGTAACTAACCTGTACTGGAGCTGTAAAATCAAGACTTGCAGTGGAGGTGGTGATGGGAGAGGAGGGGGGATCCAGGCTGCCTCGTACAGTGAATACCAGACAACCATCAGCAAGCTCCACGACATGCTTGTATCTCTGCAGGACTGCCTGCTGATCTAAGACAGAAAAGTGACATTAGTTATTTTGAGGTTTAAATAAGAGAATTGCTGCTCTTTGATATTAACCACAAACCATTTATTAGATGAGACCTTTTCTCTCTTTGCTGTAACTTATGGTTCGCAAAGGATAAAACAAAAGGCAACATTTGGTTCATTCTATCTTCCGTATTTATCTTTTCATTTCCCTCCCTTTATTTATGCCAGTTATTTAACAATTTTACTGTTTGTGCCTCAACCTCTCTCACACACAGTGCAGCATACTACATGAGTCACAATGTTGTTTATGGACAACAACCAACTGTGGAAAAACTACACTAGTGCAGTGAAACAATCGAATTTCACTTTTCATTACAGTAGATTATTAATGCAATATTCCTTATATCTTCAGTGTAGCTTAGCCTATATATTTCTCACTTTAACTAATCGAGTTAAAAACTTATCTGTGACACCACTGATTTAGGTTTCATTTTCTAGGGAAAGTGAAACTTAAGGAGTTCGCTGACAATATATATATTTTTTTGAATACGGGATCATTGACCCAATACTTAGCATAGGGCAACACGTCGACAGTCATATATTTTTCTATAGGCGAATAAAATCAAACAGCCTAAATCAATGTAGAGCCTATCGTTTTTTATAGCCTAGGTCAAACATAAGAAACGGCCTACGGCTTTTATCGACATACAAGACAATTCACAACGGCAATAAAATAATAGGCTCTTAACATGAACTGCTGAGTCTTATACCTTTCTCATATTTGAAAGCAACGCTGTAGCCTTGATCATTCACACGCCTCAATGGTCCGCAGTCTCCGCCGCCTGATCGCCGGCGAATCTGGAAATAAGTCTCTATTTTTTTTATCTGCTCTCCAGGCAGGTTGTGACACGCGAAGAAAACGGGATAGTGGTACATATCGTCCATCGTTTAGCTCGTATGGCGAGAAAAACGGCCTAAAGCAAAACATCTGCAGTGTTTGTCGAGCACTGTAGTGTGTTTACAGTGTTGCCCGTCTGATTTTGCTTGGAAACAGCGCGCAGATAAAAACCGGACTAACAGGGAGGACTACGGTAATGCAAGACCTTGATCAAGTCAACCGCCGCCTGATTTCTGTTGCGCCTTAAAGCGGTGTTATTATGGTAAGGACGGGTGCGAGTAGGCGGAAGGTCCTGATTAAATGAACACAAATACATACCACAGTAATATAATAACATTACTAATAATAACAGTAAAGATAATAGTAGTTTTAATAATAATGTAATTTATTGTTGTTTGTTATTAATGCAAAATATACCTTTTCTTTGTTATTTTGTGAACATAATTTATATGAACTTTGAATTTTCACCAACATAATTCCTAAGCAGTTAAGTTAGATCAGTGTTATCATGGCTTCTCCTTCCTAGTGTCCTTTACTATTACTGGTACAAATATAATGTTTTATTCTAGGCCGCCTACCACCTATGAGATATTGCACTCTAAAATCCCTCTAACAGTGATTTAATAGCATATTAACTGCCATTTCTATGTAAAATCACATGCTGAGCACCCCCATATCACCAGAATGGCATGATCCTGGTTTCACTCCACCCATCAAAGCATCGAATCTTCGACTACTTGGGGTCAGCCCTACATATATCGTAACGTTTTACTGTACCAACTGGGAGAAATTGTACTTGTGGCTGTTCCACCAGTGTATGAATGTGTGTGAATAGTGAATGCGATGTAGTGTAAAAGCACTTTGAGATATCGAAAAGACTAGAAAGGCTCTATACAAATACGGAGCATTTACATCTAAAATCTCATGATATATGTACCAGTAATAGTAAATAACACTAGGAAGCAGATGATATGAATAGGTGTCAGCTATTAAGGAACTGTTTTGGTCAAAGGTCAAAGTTCACAGAAATGTTAACTGTCTGTTTAATTTTCACTGTGGGAGGGATTTTAGAGTGCAATATCTCATAGGTGGTAGGCCTACAATAAAACATTGTGATATTTGTACCAGTGATAGTAGAGGACACTATGGAGAAGCCATGACAACGCTAATCTAACTGCTTAGGAATTACGCTGGTGATTTGCATTAATAACAAACAAATACTACTATTGTTATTAGTAATATTATATTTCTGTTGTTTGTATTTGTGTTCATATAATCACTAAGACCATCACAAAAAAACGCATATGTATCTTTCAGGACCTTTGGGTTACTCGCACCCGCCCCATCCTTACCATAATAACACCGCTTTAGGCGCAACAGAAATCAGACGGCGGCTGGCTTGGAGGTGCCCTGCCGAGAAAACCACATCATTGTAATGTACTTGTCATATGCTCTTGCAGCAAACATTAAAGTATACTGATACTACTCCAAAAGATATCATACACAATTTAAGAAAATATAAAATTGTGTTTTGTTGACCCCCATCACGCCCCCCTCTCGCATTTCCTGTTTGTCTTTGCTGTCAATAAAAGAAATGCAAAAAATAAATAAATAAACGATTAAATAAAAATAGGCTACTTGGAACCTTTTAAAAACCTTTTCTTTACTTTTGCCCTAAAATGCAAGTGGAAACGTAACTGACGTGGTATCCTGTCCCTGTCAAATGGACATACAAATTAGATGAAGGTGACAAAATACAGACAGCATTGTTATTCCACCAAAGAAGGAAATATTCATCTTTTATGTGTTGCTGTATATGGCGTTGTGCATGAACAAATGTTTGCCAATAAGTCAGACACATGGAAATGTATAGTAGGGAAGATCGGGGTATGTTGTCACACTTTTCACAGTCTAACATTTTCTGGACACCATCGAGTATAATTGTAGAAATACCATACCAAACGAAAGAAGGAAGTCTTGGGCATATATGTTGTTTGTTTTCATTACATCTTCATATCTTATCTCAGTATGGAGCGGTAGACTGTTGAATAGGGAGTGTGCACTTGTGACATTTTGCCCCATTGGCAGGTAATTGTCACACTGGATCGTCAAAAACTAAGAACACAATTACTGTCAATTTCTAAGGGTTGGAGCCGATGTGAGCAGTGGGGTGGACCGCATTTATGCAATTTTCTTTGGCCTAATTCAGTCCATCAATGCACAGATAAGGCTTGTGGTTGTCCAAAAGAAGTAAACAAGGCTTCTCATTTGAGCACTTTGCATGTTCATTGAAATGTTCCAGGAAATCAACAAAATGCACATCTTTCATCCATTCAAAGGTGTTCCATCCTCTCTGCTGCCAGGTGGCCCCTTGATGAGGAACTGATTGCGAAAGTTTCCCACATAAGCACAAACTTCAGCTGCTGTGCCATAGCCAACTGCTCGGTGAATCTTCTGACCTCACCTGGCAACAGACCAAAATGAATGTCACATCCAGGTGAAACAATCTCCTGTGGCTTTGTATAACCAACACTTGTTGTCAGCATAGCTGTCTGACTTATTATTTGGTAATCTTTTAACAGTACAGAGTCAGAATACAGTAATAGCGGTAGTACGGTAATGTCAAAATTCTTCACTGTCCTTTTTGATTTGTTCAGCAACTTCACCTGGCTGGTTGGCTGTAACATTATATAGGTGGCGTGCAGCCATGTAACCATCTTCCTTCCTTACATCCCGCCTTTAAAAACACATTTCCTCATTACAAACAGGCTTATTACATGGTCTTCTATCCTTTATGCCACAATGCAATTCATAACACCACACTAAATTACTGACTGTGTGAAGAATAGCATTTCAGCTAACAACTTGCCCCGAACTGACATGTGTGCTAATGTCGGCTAAATTTCAAGGTTAGCTCAACATAGCATTTCAGCTAAAGTAGCCTATTAAAAGACATCGTTAAAAGTTATCGTCTACTCTTCTTTGTGCAAAATTATAATTTTAAACATTAATATCTAAAAGAGTTGTATTGGATAAAATAAAAGGGCAAATTTACTTTTTAAGCAGGGGAAAAAAATCTATTTCTTGTATAATATAAGACCAGTCTCCAAAATAAAATATGTGCTCTCATGGTAGGCTATTAAAAGCCAAAAGCTTAAAAGCAAATAAAACATATGGGGTGAAGTAGGTACTATCAAGCATGGTAAATTCAAGATTAAATTCAAACAGTCCATTAAATCATCATGTTTGGCTTTAGCTGTCTTTAAGCAGCTCCTCGAGTTGGGAACAAACAGGTTGGATATAGTATCACGCTCAGAGCTATGATCTGTTATGCCAAACCTCCCATAACACTGAGCTCTACAGGGGAGGGGTTATTTATAGCATGATATTCCTGTCTCTTACCCTCTCTACTCACCATCTTGCTAGTATAACATTTCCCTTCTAACTTTTATACCCATTTTGCCTGTCCTATCGCCACTAAAATGCTGCTTTCTTTTCATTAGCAACTTTTAAACTCTAGGTGACAGTAGGCTGCATACAATAACACAGCATTCAACAAAACGTTACATTTACATTTTACATTTAGGGCTTTTAGCAGATGCTGTTGTCCAAAGCAACGTTCAATAAGTAGGCCTACATTTGTCTAAGAAAGTGAAAAGATCATTTTGTCCCCATATACCACTGCAACATACAAGAGATGTTTAGGTGATGAAAAGAAATCTGTCATTGTCCAGAAGTTTTATAAAGTATTATTAACTGCAGTGAAGCCTTTCCTTGAAAAATTATGTTTTCTATTCTTAGAATGTGTCAAAATCAGTCCAAAATAATATAAAATGAGCAACTACTTCAGTCCATGTGGTATTTATTTTACATCGAAGTAAATGTATTAATAGAGAAAATGTCCTTGTGTGTCAAGACTAATGTTTGTGGAACCACGCCTGGCTGTTTGACTTGTGACTAATGCTACAGGTGTGTCCTTGCACCTGGGTAGTAACTCCTAGGAGATAGTGGAAATAGCCTGCGTGGTTGCAGGTGCCCTCTATTGTCTAGTGTGTTCAACACATTCTTTAGGTGATCTACAATTTTGTTCACCGCATCAATGAATTTTGAGTAACAAACAGCACAACAAACTACAGCCTCCAAACTCACCATACAGTTGAATCAACATGTTTATGAATATTGGATTTATTTATTTTATACTGTGGTCTGAATGTCTAATAAGAATTAGTATACCCTAATTAATGGCCTAAAATTGTCTCACACCACAACAGTATTTTCTATTTTCTGCCTAGAAATGTTCTGCTAAAAACCTGCTGAAAATCTACAGAAAAAATGGCACAAAAACTCAGCAAACAGAAATAAACACTGAGAAAGTTTAAAGGTTAAGTGTATAAGTTTTAGTGACATCTAGTGGTGTTGCGAATTACAAGAATTTCAATACATACTTGTTCATTAATAAACAACAGCCACATGAATAAATGAAGTGCTACATGATGTCTCATACTCCTGTAATACAGTATTTTACAACTTGGGAGGGTTGGCTCATCTGGACTAACATAGCAAAGGAAATGATAAACATCTCAAAAACTATCAGATCTAGTGCATCAAGTATGACCACAGACAGATACCAGGACAACATAAGCCTCACTGTTTCTGCACCACAGTCCATTACAAACCACATTGGTCACTTGATAGACACACGGTCTTGTTATATATCACCATTAGCAGTAAAAAGAAATACATGTCTTCCACCAGGGCAGTAAGATGTGAAGTTGTGCTGATCTGAGCTTCCCTGCTGTTACCGTTTCATTACCAATAATATTCATCAGCTGTTTGTGTCAGGAAGGTAATAGCACATTTTGGCCCACGTAACAAAGCCATAACAGAGCACTGGAGAAGAACTACATGAAATTACAACCCAACTACATGTTTTTTCTACTAGGGCAGTAAAGGTTCAGCTGGCTGATCTGAGCTCCGATGCTGTAAGCTGCCGTTTTATTGCCAATTAGCGATCAGCTGATTGTCTTGCCCACAGGCTGGAGAATAAGTAGCGACATGAAATTAACCCAACTACATATTTTACACCACTGACAGGGAAACACATCATGGCTCTCAGTGATTTGGCCAGCTTCAGGTTAAAACTATCAAACAATAGCTTTCATTTGCATCGCTAAAGTCTGATAAACTTTAGTTAATTACCCTTCCAACAGAAAACAGGCAACTTAAGCACCACTTTGAACCACTGCAATCTGGGTACACCTCTGTTTTTACAAAGAAAAACATCAAGATTTCTCAACACAATGTGGGATGAGTTACTCAAACCTGATGATATTATGAATAAATACTGTTTGATTTTATGGATGTTCTGGATGTTGATATCCCAGCAAGTGGGTGGTCTTTTTGACAAAAATTAACATGAGCGAGTGTCTGGACCCTGTAATGTCTCAGCGGCCCCATTTCCCTTACATACATCATTTGTCAGTACAGCCTGAATCAAGGTACAATCTTTATACCATACACAACAACGTAGTCTCAGTATCTAAACTGAAAACACCATTAGAGCCTGATGTCACTCAAACTGATTGACTGGTCTTATACAGGGAGTAATGTTGATAAATACTCTGCCTGAAGTTATTAAAGTTTTCTTATGCTCCTGGAGGTTCAATTGCATCAGCAATGTTTCTAAAAACAATAGCAAGACTGATTAAACCACTTTATGAGTGCCCTGATATCAAAACCTGGACAAGGCATCTTCAGTTTCATGTTCACTAGTGTCACTGTGTATTTTTTTTTCTACCAGATACACCTCTCGTCTGTCTGACAGTAGACCTCCATCAGCTTGTTGTGCTTCATACGCATCTTTTCCTGCATTGGGATTGTTGCAGAGACCAGCTGGTGCATCTTCAACACAGGAACACTGTAGTGAGGCTCCAGGTGTGCTGGGCAGTAAGATGCCAGATAGGTCAGGCAAGACATCGTGGCTTTGTTTCGGTGGCCCCACTGCAGAAATCACAGACGACATCTGCCAGGCCGGCACAAACCACAGCAGCAGGGGGACAAGTTTGCTGGGTGCTTGAAGTCTTTAGCATCTCAACAACCTAGGGATTATAAAAGGAAGGTGTTGAGAAATAATGTAGATTTCATCAGTGGTTCTCAAAGTGGGGTCACAGTTGAAATGGCCTTACGAGCCATAATGTTCTTACTGAGACATGAACCCATTTACCACTTTCCCCGATATCACCTCAGCCAGCATGTTGTTCCTCCTCAGAGCAGGCCTGGGACTGAAGGTCTCCCTGCACTGAGAGCAGCTACAGTACTTTCCTTCCACATCCCTCGATGCAGCTTGTGTCCACAGTGAATGGCGACTGGCTCTCTTAGCAGGTCCAGACATACTGAACAACAGAAATTAATCTGGTTCAACCCCGCTTTGCACTCCTGCTGCTGTTCAGCCGTGTGATGACTTTCATACAAAGAGAGCACTCCTGAGTTTCGACCTGAGGAAATGGGGAATCGCCTACTTCGAGCATGCGCACCGCGATGCTTCTTTCCACTGGTGCGGAGCTTTCAAGAGCAGCACACTGCCAAGTCATTCAGTTAAACAACTGGCTTCCCTTATGTGCCTTGACACTAACTGTCTAAGTTATGGTTAGTTTTAGCTAAAACAACGAAAATGTAATCTAATCTTAATGAAGTTGTAGGGCTGTTATATTAGACTGCATTAGTTTAATTAAAGTATTAAACTAGTGTAGCCTACCAAGTACTCAGTTTACCTAGTAGTAGTCACCTGCCACCTTAATTTGTTTCCCTTCATATAAATAAAGACATGTCCACCATAATGAGTGCAGAAAATGTCTCCAGAATGCAGGAAATTAAGTGTTTAGTCCTCTTCGGGGAGACCTAATTTTTTCCATTTGAAGCACTGGGTCTATATATATATATATATATATATAATTCTTCTTTTTTGTGTGATGTCAACCTTTGCATTACAGTTAATCTACTAAGAATGTCATCTCTCCAACTTCAGCGTTACAGTAATATTTTTTATCAGCTTGAGGTTGAATTAATGTTGACTTTAATGTTGACTGAGGAAACATCATGCATTTATTAAACTTTAAAAATGAATGTTTCATTTCTTAAAATTATTAGGCCTGTGCATTATCCCGAAATGGTAATCAAATTTTGTTAACTTTAAACAGCACTTAGAGCACAAGAGGATGACAGAAGTGTAGGGTTTCTTCAGGCTGAAGTAAACATGCAACAGCATGGGTAAGACAGAGGGAATTTGAGCTTTTATACAGTGGCGTGGGGCGCAGCTGTGAAGGAAAGGTTGCGCTGGATTTGTAACACAAGACAAAACCAGTGTCATTGAGAAACAGCATATATAATGGTTGGAAGTTAAATCGAAATCATGATTAAAATTCAATTAATTGCACAGCCCTATTGGATGATAATGAAAACGGTTAGTAAGCTCGACTAATTATTATAAATGAGATAGTTGCCACTTCTTAGAGAACAGTAACATCGCGGTTTGTTTCTGTGTGTATGGTGTAGATCAATAGGCAAAAGGCTTTGGAGCTGCGTGCAGTCACAGCCAATGGTTTGCTGGAATATCCACCATACTGGCCATCAGAGGTAACAGAAAAACTGGGAAGTGGAACATTTTTATGTGAGGTTACAACTTCACACACAGGCAATAAAAAGTGATTAATTTCATAAAAAAAAAAAAAAAACTTCAAATAGAAACAATAACTTCAGATCCAGTATTTAGCCTAACTCCATCAGAAGTTACAGTCATGGCCAAAAAATATGGACACCCCTGCATGTTTGTCACATTATGCACTACTTCTCCCAGAAAACTGTTACAATTACAAATGCTTTGACATTTTTTGTCAAAGTGTTTTTCCTTTTTATATTATTGGTCAACCATATGTGTGGAAAGCATGGAACAACCCACCCCTAAGATTGCTCATCAAATAACCGGCGCTGAACTGAGTGGACTGTGGGAAAGGTTTTAGTTCAAAATGAGTGAAAAGTGTTGTAGTAAACACAAACAAAACAGAGACGAAGAGGACAGGGTGGCATCTTTTATTGAGATATGTGCCATCTATCAGGGCTGCCAACTTTTCAATTTAGTTTGGAGGGAGATTCTGTATTGGGGTCGGTTCATTTAGGCCTTCTGTGTCATATTCCACTGCAGGGGTCGTTTTTTACCTAGGCTATGTCAACAGAAACACAAAACTGAGGCAGCAGGTGTCAATTTAGCCTATGCAGTACAAATCTATGTAGATCATAATACTACTATACTATAACCTATACTATAAAACGGAAGTGTCGGCCCACAGTGTAGAGAAAGGGCAAGGATCGATACCTAGGATATCCCCATAAACCATGGTAAAGTACATAAATAATCCTTACAATGGGCAGACGATAGAGTGAACTAACTAGCGGACCAAGGTAGATGCGTGAGTGAGTGTAAACTAGTTTATGGCACCTGTTACATATTATGGTATGGTTAAGGGGTACTATAGTGTATTTTAATCAAATAGCTGAGATCAGATGCAATAAGTAATGACAAGTGAGAAAGTATTTCCTGTGTTTACTATATACTCCAACTGCCTCAAAATCCTTGATTCACATTATTAATGCTGTTCTCATTTGAGTCCAGTTGGAGAATATTAACCCATAAAATTTATTGTGTGTTCGGCCTCATTATTCCTGGCCTGGCCACATTTGTATTTAATGTTTTTTAATGTGTGTATCTTGTTGTGTGCGCTCAGCTTTTTTTTATCCAATTCTGCATTTTTTATGTGTCTCTGTTTTCTGTAAAGTGAACTGGGACCACGCAGCTGGAGATTTTACAATTAAATATGACTTGACTTGGTCTTGATATTCTGTGTTGTCAGTGATTTGGCCAATATGTCAGTAGGGTGATGGCTGCAAATTCATAGCTGTTAAGTGGTGACTAAGAGGGAATGCACAGAATTTATTTATTTTTATGTGAACAGTCATATTCAGTCATATAACTGAAATGGCACAACAAAACAGAGACTGGAAAGCTTGAATAAGCACAGCTGTTTACTTTTGATACCAATGTCAAACTCTCAATAAAGAGTAAACTAATACAATAAAAACATTATTCAGCATCCCAAAGTCAGGCAAAGTGTCAAATAATAGTTTCACAATACTAATAATTTCCTTTACATGACAATATCCAATTAATAACAATGTATTCAACCTCTCTGTAGAATAAA
>NW_024044001.1:0-13517 GCF_014851395.1 Micropterus salmoides
CTATGTGTCTACTGCATTTGTATCTACGCACTGCATGTAAAAGCTGCCTGGCGTAAACCTTTCGTTGACATAAAGCAACAGCAGCATTATAGCACACAGCCCTTCCATATGAACCACCTGGCAGCTTTCTCTCTTGCAGCCGCATCTCATTCCTTGCCAAGATGGACTGCCCAGCTACATGAGATTACCATCTGGCGAAGACCACCATGTCTAAGTTACTGCAAGTGATTCATTCATTTAATTGATGCTGTACAAGCAAACAGGCCAAGCCCCGGAGCCAGCACGCTGTCAGACCAAAGTGATTTTCCCAAACAACTGATAAAAATTTGGCAGTTCAGCGAGAGTCTGCTGAACTTTTCAAAAAATGTAACTGGGTATGAAATTAAAAATGTGAAGTGTTAATGTTTTGTTTTATTTCATCAGGATGGGCAAGTCACTTCTAGGCCTTTTCTGTTATTGTCCAGGATTTTTATTTTATTAGTCTCATTAAATTAATGACCTATAGTTCAACTTTTTCCATTATTTTTTCTTTCTCCATCCAGTACTCATGAAGGATCGCTGTAAGCTCTTCTGCCGGGCAGCTGGTACTACGGTGTACTATCAGCTGAAGGATCGCGTCATCGACGGCACGCCATGTGGGATGGATACTTTCGACATCTGTGTTCAAGGCCTCTGCAGGGTATATCTGTCTGTTAATAATAATGAGCTTATGCATACTCACACACACACACATGCACGCGCGCACACACACACACACACACACACACACACACACACACACACACACACACACACACATCAAAGTCAATTTAACTTATTCTCATGATGATTTATCTGTGCCAAAGTTACATTTTGGCTTTTGCAGAAAAACAAACTTAACACGCTCAGCCTACTCATACTTTTACATGATTCACGTTTTGTAATTACTGGAAAGCAAATGTGTAGTTCAAAACATTCAAACTAATAATTTTAAGTACAGCATAATATTACATCGCTCTAAATCACAACATTCTATCTTCTCTTAATCTGTGCCTCCTCAGCAAGCAGGCTGTGACCATGTTCTTAACTCGAAGGCCAGGAATGACAAGTGCGGAGTATGTGGCGGGGACAACTCGTCGTGTAAAACCCTGGCAGGGACCTTCAATGATGCTCAGTATGGTAAGTCCGGCTGCTTATATTACATGTAAGGTACACTAATAGCTGACTGTTAACAAAAAAGGTGTTGCTATTACACATACTGTGTGTCAGCAGCTCTTGCAGATGATCTATGTTATATCTGATATGCTGTAAGAATGGCTGCCACAACTGCTGTATGCTCATATTAGGTGCTGATGTCATGTCTGGTTATGTTTAAACATATAAGCTTGATTTTCAGCAACAATGCGTGCTTCTGCCAAATTTGGATAAATGCAGAACACCAGTCTTCTCTAAAGCTTCAGAAACTGATTTACACAGAGATCTCACTCTTTCAGGTCTTTCGATTGCAAACACAAACCTGACATCACCCTTTGAACTGTCCTCCTTAATGCGGCGCTTCACCGTGGGCCAACTGCTGATTGCATCCAATTCTTTTTAGGTCTGGGCAGCAAAACGGCAGAGACATTAGCATAAAAGCTCTGGGTGTGGCCTCTGTCATGTTTACTTCGCATTAGTTTGGCGCTGAACTTTAGCATCTCTATCCATCTGCTTTCTCTCTGTACTCTGTTGGCTGGGGGTAGAGGGTTTTAGGACTGGATTGAACCAATCCAGGCACTGTGCTCAGCCCTGGAAATTTGGCTTGACCTTAACAAAGAGAACATGAGTGGGAGTGCAGCCCAGGCAGGAAATCTCTCTGCTCCTGAGTCTAGGCTTGTCTTTCTGTCTTTCACCCTTTTGTCCTTTCCTGTTTGATGTCTCTCTATTTCTTATTTGCTACTGTTGTCTCTTTCCTTTGCTTTCTCTGTGGCAATCTTTGTCTTTCTTCACCTTTTTTTGTCTTTTGGGGAAGGTCCAAATTAAGTTACATCTTCATAAGCAAGGAAAAACAAATTGCGAGGCAAGATGTGAGATGAATTGGCGCATCAATTTATTTTTTTATAGTTTAATTCTGCAGATGTGTAAGACCTGACTGTTGCTGTGTATTTTTAAATTTCCAGTATTACAACAGATAGAAACTTGACACTTGGATGTTTTTGCTGGTCTCGATCCAAGTCTTTAGATTGTAAAGTTTAAAGTAAGTTAAGTGTAACCCATCAAACAAATGTTGAAATTATTACCAAGCACTTGGATTTGTAAACGTGGGGCCAGATGGTGGTGCATAAATGAAAGAAATCCTTGGTATTACAATTCATTGTTCAGAAAAAATCTCCCCTTACTCACGCGGCTCCGTTACTCCGACTCTCCGACAGTTCAAAAGAATCCCCAGGCTGGTAGATGATGCAGAAGAATGATGAGGTGCAGTAAGTAGATGTCTGTGCGGCGATGCAATGCATGGGTGGGGTCCCTCAGCAGGCTAGCTCCCACGGTTCCACGTTCTCTTGAGTCCCTCAGGAAAAACGGCGCTCGGGAAAAACGGCTGACCGAGCTACACTTATCACTTTCACTGAAAAAAACAAACGACTGAGCCCGCAACAACGCAGAAATTAACTGCAAGGTAATATTTGTGGCCACACATGTGCTTAAGTCTACAAATATTTATTCTCTCCGAGTTCAACTTAAAGTTTTCCACAAATCGATACACAACCGTTTTCCCCATTGGCTAAGTTATCATGACACTGGCAATCACAAAGAGCAAAGTTTTTCCCATTAGGATCTCACGTGTAAAGAAACAGTCTTTTAACCATGTTGACTTAAAACAGTCAGGTCTAATGCCTAATTCAGACTACACTATATATGAAAGTGTAATGAGACCTTTGGCCTCTACAATTGCTTGTTTATTTCATTTAGTGTGTCATAGTGAAAGTTAACTGACGCAGCATCTGGGCTCTCCCAATGTCTCAAAAAAAGTTAGAATGTATGGTTCCAAGTTCACATTCAATCATAAACTTGTGATTGCATATATCAACATTTGTTTTTAGTGTCTGGTCCGCCACCAGACTTTGGCAAAGTCACAGAAAGAATTTATGATTCTATGACAATGAGCTCAGTGATTTCAAGAAGACAAAAATATTGTATTATCATCGCATCTTGACACTAGTCTCAAGAATACCATTCTGAATAAAGATAGAAAGTTAACTTTTCAATTAAACTGCTTTACAAGACCCAAGACATTGTACCTGAGATTTATGAGTATACTTGATACTGGCTTAGTTTTTCTATGTTTTCTGGTTTCTTGGAGGTTAAATGCCAGAATGGAAAAATAATCCAATCTCAGTAACAACAAAAGAAATGTTTGTCATCAGCTCAGTCAGTATCCTCATCCATCAGGGTGAACTTGTGACACCCTCTAATTTTCCTCTGCAGGCTATTAATACATCGTCTTCTTTCTTACTAGTGGCTGAGAGAAGCATGTTTGAGGTAAACTCTAGCGTTCCCTAAGTGCAGCATGGTTGTGTTTTTTTTCCGCTAGGGTGGTGTATTTACTGTTCATCCCTGTGTCACTTTGTGGTGGCGGATGATTGTGTGTGTGGTCAGTTGCTAAGCTGGGGGATCTCCGTGGCCTCAGATGGCTTGTGATACCATGTTTCCTCAGAGGGGGGCCACGTTGGTGTTTTCTGAAGTTCATATGTCCTGTCTTTTTATGAGCTTATCCTGTCCCCAGTGTTTAGGGAGGGAATTTGACATTACACAGTGAACTCCAAGGGAGACTGTATAACTATATTGTTTTTTGTGTTGTGGTGACAATATTTGGGTTTTATTGTGAAGGATTTTTTAAAAGTAAGTTTCTATATATCTTCTAATAGTGGTGCTTATGAAAGTAAAGTAGCTTCCTGTGCAGTGTGTGGCGTCAAGTGAAAACATTTTTCAATCATGATGACTTTATAGCTTATGATGATGTTCTACATGGCTGATGAGAGTAAGATATGTAAACCAAGTGCTGCCCCCGAGTGGCTCAAGGTGTCAGGCTAACCATCAGATAACACCACACCTCTTCAGTTTAGTTCTGTTCAGGGTTTTTTTAAGGCAGCATTAAGTAGTTGAAAGGCACCTGACCAAAAGGGTTCAAATTCTCAAGCTGAAATGCTGACCTGAAAATATTGTGAATATTGGCAAGTCTTCTACAGTATGGAACAGCCACATTTAGCCTTTATTACATGATTTTACTCTGTAATCCTTAAATTGTTGCTATAAACAATAATATGTCGTTGAATGCTGTCCAAACACGAGCAGCTGTACAAAAGCCTTGCCTAGAGAAAGTACAGTTTTTTTCTTTATATTTTGCTTATTTCATACCGTGCTCCCTATTCAGTCTCCATCCCTACATTTGTTGTTGCATCTTGGCTTTGACATGCTCTGTCTCCCTCATGCACACTTGTTTTATGTGTTAGTTTATCATGGGACAACAGGGCTGGTGTTGTAATTACAGGCCAAAAGTAGGTCCAGGGAATAATTACATATCATTTCACGGTCGGGCCTCTGAGACTAAAACAAGGCCTCCTGCAGGTTATTTGAGAGGACTATACCTTTTTCTTGTATTTTTTCAAGTGTAACATTCAAATCCCTGGTGGTTAGAAGCGGACTTCCCTGACTGGGGTTGGGTGTAGCATAGTGAAGCTATTATGAAAATCAAGGTGGGACCGCTCATTGCTGTTATTATGGCTGCTTTGCTCCCTTTAGAGACTTATTTCAAAATTGTGTAACTTTCTGTGCTCTCTGTCTCACTCTCTTGTTCTGTCTGTCTGTCTCTCCTTCTTTTCTTCTGCTTCAGGTTACAACACAGTGGTGAGGATCCCAGCCGGAGCCACCAACATTGATATCAAACAGGTCAGCTACTCTGGAAAGCCAGAAGACGACAGCTACCTCGGTGAGTGTGTGTGTGTGTGTGTGTCAGTGCCACAATGTGGTTTTAAACAACACTTTATTAAATTGTGTTTTTTCTTGGGAGAATCAACCAAAAATGGAAGCAGTGCAGCCTAAAAAGATGTGTATATATTACATCCTTTCAGTTCTCGTCTCATAAATACCATTATCCCCTAACCATAAACCACCTAGACTTGGTGAGCCAGAGCTGTAAAGGCAAGCTTTTAGTGAATGAGGGCAAGGAGACATGGGCAAAACTGTTGTCTAACCATTTATATGAAGGAAAGGAAACTGTCATTTATACTAAGTGTATATGGAGAAAACATGAAGGGGCGTTGGTCCATCTGGTCATGGCAAAGAGGGTTGGTTGGGAAAGCAAATGGAGTGTCAGTCCCTGAGAAAGATAAATGAGGCAGCAATAGGTGCTAATTAGAGGCATGTGGAGCCCAGGCCGCATGAAAGTAGATATAGGGGTATAGGGTTAGATGGACCCACCAGGCTCTGTGTGTGTGTGTGTGTGTGTGTGTGTGTGTGTGAGAGAGAGAGCAAGACAACAGAGTTTTGCCTATGTTGTAAGGACGGGTGCCTATTTTCAGATGGTTCAAGTCAGGTTCAAGATGTTTTAAGTCAAATTGTCAGAGAACACATCTGGCAGGGATTTGTTGCCATGCTGAGGTGAAAAGCTTGACTCCCGCTGTTGCTGAGTGCATCAACTGCACATTGAGTGAGTGGTGTCTGTATTAAACGTGGTTAGTATTTGCTACACCCTGTCAATTTTGCCACTCCGGCTGGTACTGTATGTAGAAAAATGGCATGACATATAAAGGAGACATGCATTTGAAGTTGTGGCTCCTCAACTTTAAAACTTTCTCCCGTCGGACTTGGACACCTGTTGACACAATTAGAAAGCAGCTTTTAGATTTGCTTAGTTTTATTTTATTTTTTTTAATCTCTATTTTATATTACTTATGTATTGTGTCGCTATTTCATGTCTTTCTTCTGTTTTTCATTGCAAAACACTTTGTGAGGTCTGATGTAGAAAGGTGCCGTATGAATATATTTTACTCAATTTTACAATGCTATGGTGCAAAAAGTGTGTGGGTCTTTTGGGTCCCACTTTGGGTCCAGTGCAAGTATTTGATGATCAAGGTAAGTTTTCGCTCAGTAGACCTTCCTCAAGGAAAATGGTTCACAAAGGGCAGTCCTTGAGCTTACAGTGACATCAAAGGAAGCCCAGCTGTGCTTCGTCTAGTACACACGAGAAATGCAGTTCACAACTGCTGTTCCCAAAGTTAATGTAAAACAACAACAACGAAAAAGTGACCGTAATGTGTTCACAGAACCTAAGCACTGTGTCATGAGTGTGGTGACCTCCTAAACAGCCTCCCCAGGCCATGACATTTCAGAGTGTGCTCTGATGCTATTGTTAATTTAGTAAATAAACAGAATTGCATTCTCATTTGAACACTGTTATGTGCATTATCTGTCCCTCTCTCTCTCTTTTTTAACTGATCCATCAAATTGAATAGAGCTCACGGTAGCTCAGCACCTTTTTAAGTTGATGTTGGTTTCTCCTTTTATTTTTGGTATTTAGAACAGCTTGTGTACCTGAAAACAATATTTGAGGTGTAAATTTTTCTGGAGAACAGGCTTCAGAAGAAGCATCTTCTGGTCAGCGTCATGCATAAGAAAACTTTAAGATGTGTGTATATTGTTAAGTGTGTGTGTGTGGGGGGGGGGGGGCTGTAGGTCTGCACATTCTAAGATTTGTTGTTTGTTTTATTTTTATTTTTCTATTTCTGCAATCATCATTGACGCTTTTTGTAATGGCAACAAAAGTCTGTAGATCATTGCCAAAACCCCACAGACCTCACAGTCGTCTTTGGGCTAAAGATGACTAGCTGGCATTCAACAATGTGCAGAATGATATGTAAACACTGTGGCATCTAGAGACTTAATCACATACATTGTTTCGGCATGCACTCTCAGATTGTAATTAACTGCATGTTTCTTGGAACTGTTGGAGGTAGAGAAAGAGGTGGTTGGTGTTCATTATGGCATTATGTGGTTGTTTGCCAAGTGTGAGTGTCTATACATGTGTTCCTGTGTGTTATTTTTGTGCATATGTGTATTTGTTTGTATTTGCAGTCAGGGGAGATCCTTTGTTTGCATTGCAATGTCAGTCATTAAGAAGAGTCACGCAGTCTAACTCCAAATAACTGCAATTTAGTGCCACCAGTGTTTCAACATACCTCCCCTGTAACAATGGCGTTGTAGAACAAAAGTTTGGCAACTCAAGAGACTTTAGAGAGAGGAAAGAGTTTCCTTAACATATAGCCTGAAATGATAAATGCCATGTCTCGTAAACATTCCCAAAACCAAGAGCAAAACTTATTTTAGGAACCAAACATTCCTTCACTTACACTGAACTCTTTCACATTTGGATTTCCATGTTGTTTATGGTTCGTGGTCAGATTTGTTATTCTTATCTGCCCTTTTCTTATTCCAGCATTGTCTGATAGCCAGTCCAACTCCCTCCTGAATGGGAACTTTGTGGTGGCCATGTTCAAAAGGGAAATCACCTTCAAGGGAACCATCATTGACTACAGCGGCTCGGACACAAAAGTGGAGCGCATCAACTGCACTGAGCGCATTGAGGAGGAGCTCATTCTGCAGGTATTAGGAGGACGCTTTCTCCTCTTTGTTTTTCATTACTGTGTTTTCTTTGTCAGTCACTCCTACATTAGTTATACTGTATTTCCCTCAGCCTCCTCTCACTCTCCTTTAGTCTCGATCTCTACATCCCCTCCTGTAAACGTTTTCTTCCTTCTCACCCACCGACATATGGAGCCAGCTAGATAGAAAATCAGTGTTAAGTCTTTCGACCTTGTCTTCCCCACCATCGTTTCCACAGGTCTTGTGTGTGGGAAACCTCCACAACCCAGACGTCCGCTACTCCTTCAACATACCCATCGAGGAACACAGGGAGCAGTTTGTGTGGGATCCCTCAGGCTCCTGGCTCGAGTGCACTCGCATCTGTCAGGGTAAGATCTCAGCTTGGCTTCCAAATCTCCACACATGAATAACAGGATCAATTCTCTTATAATACACGTATAAGTACATATTTAATGTAAATTTAGGCCCATAGTTATTTAAAAAATTGTGATTGTGAACAAAAGTGTATTGCTGAAGAGGCTTGTGATCCAACTGACATGCACATTTCATAGCTACTCTTAATGTAAACCGAAAATATATACCACCAACAAATCTGTAAAAAGTGTGAAATTTATAGGAACCATAATGTGTCTTTATTACATGAAATCATATTACATGGATATGGATCTTTGCATCACTTACACACCTCTGGATACACCTCTGGACTCATCCCCTCTTTCGATAAACCCCCCTCCCGGCAACCCCAGTGTGACCCCGGCCAATCACATCGCCTGACACCTTCCCCTTAGCTTGGCCCTTAACCCGTCTTAGCCCCTCAAATTTTTGTTTTAGAAAAAGTCTAGTCAGGCTCCCAGTGGGTCAAAGAGCACAGCGGATCCAGTAAATAGATGTATTTGTGGGGTCTGAGACCGACATGGACCCATAAGGCTGTATGATGAAGGACTGGATGTCAGAAAGCTGGTCAGACTTGTTAAAGATGAAGAAATGTGATATTTTGGCAAGTGACCTGTCTGCCAGATGTTGTCTGATTTGAACCCTGCTTTTCGTCTTGCGTGTGTGTGCAGGTGAGCGAAGACGAAAGGCGGTATGTGTGCGTAAGAGTGATCACCTTGAGGTATCGGACCAACGCTGTGAACATTTACCTCGTCCTGTTGCTGTTACTGAGCCCTGCAACACTGACTGTGAAGTCAGGTGTGCATTAATGCACAAAGACACACACATACACCCACCAAAAACAAACAAGAAAAATCTACCGAGTACACACAGGCAACCATTTGTCTACCTCCCCTCTCACAGGTGGCATGTTGCTGGAAAGAGCGAATGTTCTGCTAAATGTGGGCCAGGCTACCGCAGCCTGGATGTTCAGTGTATGAAGTACAGCCTGATGAAGAGACAGAGTGAGAGGATGGAGGCCAGCGCCTGTGGAGACACTGCCAAACCTCAGACCAGAGAGCCCTGCCACGGGGATTGTCTGCTTAAGAGCTGGCAGTACAGCACATGGTCACAGGTACAATTTCACTAATAATAATTTCATAATCATTTCATTATTGGAGAAATTACAGCATAGATTAACACATGTGTAAGTGGGCTGAACATGTTTAAACTATTCTTGTAAACAGTGCTCTAAGACATGTGGACGTGGAAGCCGTAGCAGAGAGTCTTACTGTATAAACAACCTGGGTAGACGGCTGGTGGACAGAGAGTGCAACGATTACCAGAGGGTGGTCACTGAAACCTGCAACGACCAGCCTTGTCCGAAGTGGACTGTTAGCGAGTGGAGTGAGGTGGGGACATCTCACACGCATGCGCACACACAGCAACACTTTCAAAAGCAGCAAGAAGGTTGAAAAACATATTTGTTAAGCTCGAGAAGGGGACTACAAAGCATAAATCTACAAACTTTGATACAATTACTGTCAGAAAACCATCCTTCAGCACAGCTCACCACTGACATAGGTTAATAGTAAAGTCTGGGGTGTGTAATATTATACAGGAGGTGGACCAGATTGCCATGAAATAATAATGACATAATACAGTTATTAAGTTATACCTAGCCACATCCAGTGCAACACAACAAGACAGTCCTTCCTATAAATCCTACCTTGAAAGGTCAAATGATGATTTTAAAGTTTGTATTAAAGGTTGTAAATGTATTTTCTAACAGGTGAATGTCTGATTTTGAATGCCCAAATGTACACACTCACATTCTGATTACATTTTCTCTACCTTTTCCACCATCATCTCAACCCTGCCACCCACCATCCTCACCCAGTGCCTGGTGACTTGTGGGAAGGGAATGAGGCACAGACAAGTGTCCTGCAGCATGGGAGCTGGGGAGGAGAAGCTGAGCGAGCACTTCTGCGACCCATCTAGCAAACCTCCTGCTGTGGGGAGCTGCAAGCTGCCTGAGTGTGCGTCCTGGCAGGTCGGCGTCTGGGGAGCGGTGAGTCCTGCAGACACACGCGCACTTGCACACACACACATTCACACAGCTACGACATAGACACAAGGGCGAGGTGACTTGACGCAGTGTTTGACTGTGGAAATGGCTTTCACGTGTGGCTTGCCGTCTAACAGTGTGACTCGTATCTGTTACACTGTGTGTGTGTGTGTATGTGTGTGTGGTCACAGAGAGAGAATGTAATGTGTAGGAGTGATGGTGTATATTTCAAGTTAGTGTGTGTGTGTGTGTCTGTGTTTGTTTGTAACCTGATATAACGGCAAGTTACGATGGAGTGCGCTCTGACTCCAGCTGCCATTTCCTCCACGGTGCTTTCACTTTGCCCTCATATCCTGTCAGACTAAACCTGACCCACAGTACACACACACACACACATACACATGTTCCTATACATTAAAATGTCTTAAGTTTCCAACTGTTTCTGTATAGTCGTAGCCCTGTTAGGATAAAGCACAAATTGAATGAAACATGTATGAATGGGTGTCTTTGGCCATTCATAGTCTAGTTTATACATGTAGATCTAATACCGCCACACGTGTTTGTTTGAAGTCAGATAGTGGTATTTACAGAGCTGGAATATATTGGCTGGTTAATGCCTATGTAATTATAATTTGCTGGTCAAATAAACCTATCCTGTGGCACTACCTCTGCACTCTTATTGTACCTGAATGTGGTCAAATCACCTCGTATGTGAGTTAAGAATTGGGTAAAGGGTCGAGTTGAGACTGTGGGTATGTGTGTGAACGCATGTGTCCAAATGTGTGCATGCATGTCAGAGTCTTACCCAGGCTCTGCTGAGCTGAACCTTGACAGAAGCCCCATCTAAGATTACAACCTTGACGTACTTAGATAGAGATTGAGATAACTTGTGGTTGACTGGGATTCTCTCTTCTCTTGTGTTTGTGTGTGTGTATGTGTCTGTGTGATTTTGTCTTTCAGTGTGCGGTGACCTGTGGCCATGGCTACCAGATGAGAGCCGTTAGGTGTGTTTCGGGGGACTACGGGGACACAGTAGATGACAGAGAGTGCAATGCTGCGGCGAGGCCGAGAGACAGTCAGGTAAAAAAAAAAATAATTACACACTCCGAACTGCTCAAATAACCAAAAGTTCAACAGTCAAATTTCAGTCTTAGTTGTCCCAGAGTCACTGGTTTTCTCTTGGGGAAATAAATAAAATGCAAGTCAAAAATGACCTACAGCATTAAATCGTGCATACGTGATTGAATGAAGATGCCATATATTATGCATATCTGAGGTCAGGACACAAACAAGACACAAAGCTCAATTGTTTTTTGGAAATTTCACTTCCTGGATTTTTTACAAGTATGAGTATGTTGGCTAACATTTATTTTCACCCTGATTTTATGTTTACAATAAGTTTGAAAGTTTAGTAGGGCCCTCTTGGACAATTCAGATATGCTTCCGCTAACATAAAATAACTGCTGATTACTGTAAATTAGGGATACACAATATATTGACTCAATATCTTTATTGAAATATCATGTTGCAATACGATATGTTGCAGATACTATGCATGCTTTTGTGGAGAGATGCGTCCATAGCTGTGTGGCTTAGTTGTGTTAGATTAAGAGCCCGCTTTAAAACGGATGGGGACAACAAAACAACAGAGATTAAAGGTGAAACGTATCAGAAACAGGGCCCATCAACTTGCTCCCCCCCCCCCCCCCCCCCCCCCCCTATGTTTAAGACTATCAAAATCAATATCATTATCACAATATTCATGACCAACATTGCAATATCACATTTTGGTAATATTGCGCAACTTTACTGTGAATCTTGCAACCAGACATTCCAGATTTAGATCACTGTTGAGCCAAGGAATAGGTTACCTGGCTACCAGGGTTGTTTTAACCTTTAATCCTACAAGATAGTATCACTACTAAGCCAACTTAACACAGGATTAAGTGATTTTTATGGCCACTTTGGAAGCTACAGGGCAAGCTGTAAACACAACATTGGCCTGTTATCACTTTGGCAAACAATTATCTATTTAAACATCCAGAAGACACGTAGCGACATGAGTATTTATTTGGATTCATTTTTCTATCCACAACTACAACTGATTGCCATACTGGCTGGAAGTCCAAAACTCACATTCCTTTTAGCTAGAAATATATTTTAGATAGAAATATCTGGCACTTACTCTGCAAAGTATACCCTATGTTTACTAGCTAGTTTCTAAGTTTGCCAGTCTGCCGTTGCCGTGCTGGGCAGGGAGATTATAGTAGGTTGATAAGAACATTTTCAGTGAAAACAGCAGCAGGTTAATGAGAGCGGTAGTAATGAACCAAACACTAAAGTTGTGGGCCGGAAAACCAAAACAATGCTAAAATCCTTCGTAGAGCTGAACTGTAGAGTGAAGTGATAATAATTCGCAGTGAGTTTGTCACTGTGAATGACCCTTTTCACATTACTCATAGTTATTTGATCCATTGTTACTATAAAAAAAATTAAATAGTGCAGCTTTAAATCTCACTGGCTTAATTTGTACAGTGAGATTTGAACCTAAAAATATCTACTGGTCACTCTGATTCTGATTCCAGCTCAGTGAGTGACCACATTCATTCAGTTATTTTGATGCTGTAGCCAGGGAGAGCTCTTGTCAATGTTTTTTTTTTTTTAAATTAAGAGCATCTCCACTCACCTGCAAAGTATCCTTGATCGCCACTCTTCGACGATGCTGTTAAATCAAGCGTACCTATAACTACAAACTTTAGTGAAGCAAACATTGCAACCTAGTTAACGTCTGCAGTCTCTTTAAATGTTGGCTTGTCCTGCTTTGCGTTGACCAAAAGTCCAAGCCAGTGTCAATGTGGACAAGACTACAAGGCTGCAGCACACTTTACCTGATGGTTCAAGTATATACCATAAGGGCTCTTAGACGCTGATGGACAGAGAGTGTTGAACTGATGACCTTTCAGTCTCCGGATGGGTGATCTGTCTCAGATCAGTCACTACATATGGACAGACATTGTATTGTGGATATACAAGCTTTGAAATGGTACTAAACTAACAGCTTGAGACATTCTTAACCACAATAATGTACATAAATAACCTTAGTTTTCAAGCATTTTTTATTTTGTGTGGTTATTTGTCTATAACCGTTAACCCTGTTCCTTTTGGACAATTTTAGTCATTAGAGCACATGTTCTAGATCTTGCATCCAAGGGAGTCTCTGAAATGTATTTAGAAATATTCTTGGCATATTTACTCCCGCCACTGCAATGTAGTGATAATGACTCTCGATAATTACTAATTTTAACCCTATTTGCATGATGTTTTTTGTAGGACTGTGAGATGCATGCGTGCCCATGGTCCCTCTCTGCCACGAGCACACCACTTCCTGACAACTCTGCTCAGCTCCTGACTCAGTGGAGATACGGCTCCTGGACTGCGGTAAGGAACAAGTAGGGTTTATTTG
>NW_024044002.1:0-11697 GCF_014851395.1 Micropterus salmoides
AATTATACAAGGAGACATAAATGTATATTTTAATTAGTGCCTTTACTTATTCACCTTTGTTATAATTACCTTTTATTATTCTCTTATATCTTCAACTTTATTTATTACTAATTTTTTTAATATTTATTTATGTGTGTTTTAATATTTTTGTCTGTTTTATTCTTCCTTTGTATTTTTCTACCTTATTATTTCACCCATGGTATTTATTTCTGCCTGTCCTTTTTTAAATTTGTATGCATTTCTGCCTCATTATGCAAATGAGGGGCTGTGTCTCAAGGGGTCATCTTCTCTGCTATTGGTGGACCAGTCAGACAGGAGAGCTCCTACTCTGCCTGCAGACATCAACGATCTTGCCCCTCACACAGTCAGATGGCTTCCTTCAGTGCGCTGAGGTGTTTAACAACTCTGAAGACACTACCAGCAATGTCTTCCTTCTCTTTTCACGTAGCGCTCCACAGACAGTGCTTTCAGTTTGCTGCATGCATGGACACAGAACTGCGTACAGCACACAGTAACGAGAAATGTTGCTGTTTATCACATTCTTCCTCGTATGTACACATACAACAAGGCAGGAATATAAAAGGAATTTATTTTATTGTTTGGGTACATTATGTTCAGTGACATGCTCACATCTGAACAAACTTTGCGTGCTTGATAACTCTCTGACCCCCAGACATCTACACGCAATACCGATTTATATCATAGCGGCAAGTGCTATGTAGCTCCATAGGGACACAGGAAGTGACATATAGCACCTTCATGCGGCGTCATAACCGCGTAGAAATTCACAGCCGCACCGGCAGAGCTCCAGAATATGCAACTCGGCCGGCTCACCGCGACGCGCTTACAAGTGCGAGGGCCCGCCCACGCTGCTTGCAGCTTTAATTGCCCGAGCAGACCGTGTGAGGTCCCTATTGAATTTGCTCGGATTTTTTTATTTTTTTTTTTTTTATTTTTTTTTTTTTTCTGCAAAGTAGGCCCAAATGACATGGCCTAAACATACTCGAAAACTCACCAAAATTTGCAAACATGTCAGAACCGGTGAAAAATTTCGTATTCTACAAGTTTCGCACATGGGCGTGGCAAAATGACTCGCTAGCGCCACCTAGAAAATTGGAAAATTAGCCCCTCGTTCACGTTCAACCTACATGTACGAAATTTTCTGGGGACATGTATCGTATCAAGACGCACAAAAAAGCCTCAAGAACCCTAGCCTAAAGTCAACAGGAAGTCGGCCATTTTGAATTTTATGGCCATTTTTGGATGATTTACACACTTCGTACTTTAACGAACTCCTCCTAGGGATTTAGTCGGATCGACGTCAAATTTCTGCTGTGCCTTCTAAAGGCATTGACGATGAAAAGTTGTGCTATTTGCGCGTTTTCGTCAATGGGCGTGTCCGTGGCGTCGATGATTCGCATGAAACAGGAAGTTGTTGTAACTTCAGTGTACATGCTCACATCTGGACCAAACTGTACATGTAGGATGAGAGTCCCCCCTGAACACATGTACATGCCGACATTCACCCACAGTCATAGCGCCACCTGCTGGCAACAGAAAGTGACCTTTAACGAAGCAGCCCCCGCCGCACGTTTCACCTACGTGCACGAATTTTCTGTGGTACGTGTATCTTGTCCAGACGCACAAAAAAGTCTCTTGGAGCCATGCCTAAACCAACAGGAAGTCGGCCATTTTGAATTTTACGTCAAATTTTGGATGATTTACACACTTCGTACTTTAACGAACTCCTCCTAGGGATTTAGTCGACCGACCTCAAATTTGCTGTGCCTTCTAAAGGCATTGAAGATGAAAAGTTGTGCTATTTGCAAGTTTTCGTCAATGGGCGTGTCCGTGGCGTGGCGTCAAAGATCAACTCTTCGCCATGACACGGAAGTTGTCGTAACTTCAGTGTACATGCTCACATCTGGACCAAACTGTACATGTAGGATGAGAGTCCCGCCCTGAACACATGTACATGCTGACATTCACCCACAGTCATAGCGCCACCTGCTGGCAACAGGAAGTGACTTTTAACGAAGCAGCCCCCGCCGCACGTTTCACCTACGTGCACGAATTTTCTGTGGTACGTGTATCTTGTCCAGACGCACAAAAAAGTCTCTTGGAGCCATAGCCTAAACCAACAGGAAGTCGGCCATTTTGAATTTTACGTCAAATTTTGGATGATTTACACACTTCGTACTTTAACGAACTCCTCCTAGGGATTTAGTCCGACCGACCTCAAATTTCTGCTGTGCCTTCTAAAGGCATTGAAGATGAAAAGTTGTGCTATTTGCAAGTTTTCGTCAATGGGCGTGTCCGTGGCGTGGCGTCAAAGATCAGCTCTTCGCCATGACACGGAAGTTGTCGTAACTTCAGTGTACATGCTCACATCTGGACCAAACTGTACATGTAGGATGAGAGTCCCGCCCTGAACACATGTACATGCTGACATTCACCCACAGTCATAGCGCCACCTGCTGGCAACAGGAAGTGACTTTTAACGAAGCAGCCCCCGCCGCACGTTTCACCTACGTGCACGAATTTTCTGTGGTACGTGTATCTTGTCCAGACGCACAAAAAAGTCTCTTGGAGCCATAGCCTAAACCCAACAGGAAGTCGGCCATTTTGAATTTTACGTCAAATTTTGGATGATTTACACACTTCGTACTTTAACGAACTCCTCCTAGGGATTTAGTCCGACCGACCTCAAATTTCTGCTGTGCCTTCTAAAGGCATTGAAGATGAAAAGTTGTGCTATTTGCAAGTTTTCGTCAATGGGCGTGTCCGTGGCGTGGCGTCAAAGATCAGCTCTTCGCCATGACACGGAAGTTGTCGTAACTTCAGTGTACATGCTCACATCTGACCAAACTGTACATGTAGGATGAGAGTCCCGCCCTGAACACATGTACATGCTGACATTCACCCACAGTCATAGCGCCACCTGCTGGCAACAGGAAGTGACTTTTAACGAAGCAGCCCCCGCCGCACGTTTCACCTACGTGCACGAATTTTCTGTGGTACGTGTATCTTGTCCAGACGCACAAAAAAGCCTCTTGGAGCGATGCCCTAAAATCAACAGGAAGTCGGCCATTTTGAATTTTACGTCAAATTTTGGATGATTTACACACTTCGTACTTTAACGAACTCCTCCTAGGGATTTAGTCCGACCGACTTCAAATTTGTGCTGTGCCTTCTAAAGGCATTGAAGATGAAAAGTTGTGCTATTTGCGAGTTTTCGTCAATGGGTGTGTCCGTGGCGTGGCGTCAAGATCAAGTCTTCGCCATGACACAGGAAGTTGTTGTAACTTCAGTGTACATGCTACATCTGAACCAAACTTTACGTGCTTGATAACTCTCCCACCCCGCTATGGAGGACCGATCCTGACACAGTCAGAAATAAATACAGAAATAAATAAATGCTCAATAAATAAATAAGCTCCAATTAAATACACAAAAAATAAAGTAAATAAATAAATGTTGGTATAATTAAATTATACAAGGAGACATAAATGTATATATTTTAATTAGTGCCTTTACTTATTCACCTTTGTTATAATTACCTTATTTATTTATTCTCCTTATCTTCAACTTTATTTATTACTAATTTTTTTAATATATTTATTTATGTGTGTTTTTAATATTTTTGTCTGTTTTATTCTTCCTTTGTATTTTTCTACCTTATTTATTTTCACCCATGGTATTTATTTCTGCCTGTCCTTTTTAAATTTCTGTATGCATTTCTGCTCATTATGCAAATGAGGAGGGCTGTGTCTCAAGGGGTCATCTTCTCTGCTATTGGTGGACCAGTCAGACAGGAGAGCTCTAGGCCTACTCTGCCTGCAGACATCAACGATCTTGCCCCTCACACAGTCAGATGGCTTCCTTCAGTGCGCTGAGGTGTTTAACAACTCTGAAGACACTACCAGCCATGTCTTCCTTCTCTTTTCACGTAGACGCTCCGACAGACAGTGCTTTCAGTTTGCTGCATGCATGGACACAGAACTGCGGTACAGCACACAGTAACGATGAAATGTGTGCTGTTATCACATTCTTCCTCTGTATGTACACATAAACAACAAGGCAGGGAAATATAAAAGGAATTTATTTTATTGTTTGGGTACATTATTGTTCAGTGTACATGCTCACATCTGAACCAAACTTTGCGTGCTTGATAACTCTCTGACCCCCAGACATCTACACGTCAATACCGATTTATATTCATAGCGGCAAGTGCTATGTAGCTCCACATAGGGGACACAGGAAGTGACATATAGCACCTTCATGCGGCGACATAACCGCGTAGGAAATTCACAGCCGCACCGGCAGAGCTCCAGAATATGCAACTCGGCCGGCTCACACGCGGACGCGCTTACAAGTGCGAGGGCCCGCCCAACGCTGCTTGCAGCTTTAATTAGGGCCCGAGCACGACCGTGTGAGGTCCCTATTGAATTGCTCGGATTATTTTTTTTTTTTTTTTTTTTTTTTTTTTTTTTTCTGCAAAGTAGGCCCAAATGACATGGCCTAAACATACTCGAAAACTCACCAAAATTTGCAAACATGTCAGAACCGGTGAAAAATTTCGTATTCTACAAGTTTCGCACATGGGCGTGGCAAAATGACTCGCTAGCGCCACCTAGAAAATTGGAAAATTAGCCCCTCGTTCACGTTCAACCTACATGTACGAAATTTTCTGGGGACATGTATCGTATCAAGACGCACAAAAAAGCCTCAAGAACCCATAGCCTAAAGTCAACAGGAAGTCGGCCATTTTGAATTTTATGGCCATTTTTGGATGATTTACACACTTCGTACTTTAACGAACTCCTCCTAGGGATTTAGTCGGATCGACGTCAAATTTCTGCTGTGCCTTCTAAAGGCATTGACGATGAAAAGTTGTGCTATTTGCGCGTTTTCGTCAATGGGCGTGTCCGTGGCGTCGATGATTCGCAATGAAACAGGAAGTTGTTGTAACTTCAGTGTACATGCTCACATCTGGACCAAACTGTACATGTAGGATGAGAGTCCCGCCCTGAACACATGTACATGCCGACATTCACCCACAGTCATAGCGCCACCTGCTGGCAACAGAAAGTGACCTTTAACGAAGCAGCCCCCGCCGCACGTTTCACCTACGTGCACGAATTTTCTGTGGTACGTGTATCTTGTCCAGACGCACAAAAAAGTCTCTTGGAGCCATAGCCTAAACCAACAGGAAGTCGGCCATTTTGAATTTTACGTCAAATTTTGGATGATTTACACACTTCGTACTTTAACGAACTCCTCCTAGGGATTTAGTCCGACCGACCTCAAATTTGTGCTGTGCCTTCTAAAGGCATTGAAGATGAAAAGTTGTGCTATTTGCAAGTTTTCGTCAATGGGCGTGTCCGTGGCGTGGCGTCAAAGATCAACTCTTCGCCATGACACGGAAGTTGTCGTAACTTCAGTGTACATGCTCACATCTGGACCAAACTGTACATGTAGGATGAGAGTCCCGCCCTGAACACATGTACATGCTGACATTCACCCACAGTCATAGCGCCACCTGCTGGCAACAGGAAGTGACTTTTAACGAAGCAGCCCCCGCCGCACGTTTCACCTACGTGCACGAATTTTCTGTGGTACGTGTATCTTGTCCAGACGCACAAAAAAGTCTCTTGGAGCCATAGCCTAAACCCAACAGGAAGTCGGCCATTTTGAATTTTACGTCAAATTTTGGATGATTTACACACTTCGTACTTTAACGAACTCCTCCTAGGGATTTAGTCCGACCGACCTCAAATTTGTGCTGTGCCTTCTAAAGGCATTGAAGATGAAAAGTTGTGCTATTTGCAAGTTTTCGTCAATGGGCGTGTCCGTGGCGTGGCGTCAAAGATCAACTCTTCGCCATGACACGGAAGTTGTCGTAACTTCAGTGTACATGCTCACATCTGGACCAAACTGTACATGTAGGATGAGAGTCCCGCCCTGAACACATGTACATGCTGACATTCACCCACAGTCATAGCGCCACCTGCTGGCAACAGGAAGTGACTTTTAACGAAGCAGCCCCCGCCGCACGTTTCACCTACGTGCACGAATTTTCTGTGGTACGTGTATCTTGTCCAGACGCACAAAAAAGCTCTTGGAGCCATGCCTAAACCAACAGGAAGTCGGCCATTTTGAATTTTACGTCAAATTTTGGATGATTTACACACTTCGTACTTTAACGAACTCCTCCTAGGGATTTAGTCCGACCGACCTCAAATTTGTGCTGTGCCTTCTAAAGGCATTGAAGATGAAAAGTTGTGCTATTTGCAAGTTTTCGTCAATGGGCGTGTCCGTGGCGTGGCGTCAAAGATCAACTCTTCGCCATGACACGGAAGTTGTCGTAACTTCAGTGTACATGCTCACATCTGGACCAAACTGTACATGTAGGATGAGAGTCCCGCCCTGAACACATGTACATGCTGACATTCACCCACAGTCATAGCGCCACCTGCTGGCAACAGGAAGTGACTTTTAACGAAGCAGCCCCCGCCGCACGTTTCACCTACGTGCACGAATTTTCTGTGGTACGTGTATCTTGTCCAGACGCACAAAAAAGCCTCTTGGAGCGATGCCCTAAAATCAACAGGAAGTCGGCCATTTTGAATTTTACGTCAAATTTTGGATGATTTACACACTTCGTACTTTAACGAACTCCTCCTAGGGATTTAGTCCGACCGACTTCAAATTTGTGCTGTGCCTTCTAAAGGCATTGAAGATGAAAAGTTGTGCTATTTGCGAGTTTTCGTCAATGGGTGTGTCCGTGGCGTGGCGTCAAGATCAAGTCTTCGCCATGACACAGGAAGTTGTTGTAACTTCAGTGTACATGCTCACATCTGAACCAAACTTTACGTGCTTGATAACTCTCCCACCCCGTATGGAGGACCGATCCTGACACAGTCAGAAATAAATACAGAAATAAATAAATGCTCAATAAATAAATAAGCATCCAATTAAATACACAAAAAAATAAAGTAAATAAATGTAGGTAGTAATTAAATTATACAAGGAGACATAAATGTATATATTTTAATTAGTGCCTTTACTTATTCACCTTTGTTATAATTACCTTATTTGTTTATTCAACTTTATTTATTACTAATTTTTTAATGTATTTATTTATGTGTGTGTTTTAATATTTTTGTCTGTTTTATTCTTCCTTTGTATTTATTTACCTTATTTATTTTCACCCATGGTATTTATTTCTGCCTGTCTTTTTTAAATTTTGTATGCATTTCTGCCTCATTATGCAAATGAGGAGGGGCTGTGTCTCAAGGGGTCATCTTCTCTGCTATTGGTGGACCAGTCAGACAGGAGAGCTCCTACTCTGCCTGCAGACATCAACGATCTTGCCCCTCACACAGTCAGATGGCTTCCTTCAGTGCGCTGAGGTGTTTAACAACTCTGAAGACAATACTACCAGCAATGTCTTCCTTCTCTTTTCACGTAGACGCTCCGACAGACAGTGCTTTCAGTTTGCTGCATGCATGGACACAGAACTGCGGTATAGGGAGAAGCACACGGTCAGCTGGCTGCAGCTAAATCTGGAGTGCACTCGTATTCAATTCTGTATGGTAAATTCAGTTTTAACGGAGCAGAGCGAGCTGACAGGCAGAGTTAGAGACTTTTTCTGTCCGTTTTTCTCTCTTTACAAAGACGCATGTTGCAGTCAGAGTCTTCTCTGAAGAGGGCAATGAAGTCTCAGTAGTACGATGCGAGCACCACATACAACACAATTTATCAAATTACACAACGGATATACAGTATGAAAATAAGATTGATTGGATTATACTCACAGGAAGTATAAAACCTGTTACATGCGTAACACAGTAATGTCAGGGAAATTACTTTACTTAGATTTAAGTACTGCAGTTGTACATTTGAAATACCTTCCTACCTTTCTGATAGGAAGCCTTCTTGAGGTGGTATAAAACATTTCTTCTTATATTCTGATTTGAGTTGTGGACAACTATGACCACATGAATTAAAAAAATTAAACATTTCACTGCCCAAGTCAGCTATAACACAAGTCTTGTTCATTAGACTACATGCTGTACAGTATTTGTGGACAGATTTTGTCCCAGGATTTATTATGCATTTCTTCTTCTTCGTTGCATGGTTTAGAATAATAAGGTGAGAAATGGGTCTATTCTGAGTTCATCCTGCACTGCAGCAGCTAAAAAGTCCATTTAATCCCAAAAACGCTTTTCTTTTAGGCAGGCTGGAGCAGAAACACAGTAACGATGAAATGTGTGCTGTTCTCACATTCTTCCTCTGTATGTACACATAAACAAAGGCAGGGAAATATAAAAGGAATTTATTTATTGTTTGGGTACATTATTGTTCAGTGTACATGGTCACATCTGAAACAAACTTTACGTGCTTGATAACTCTCCCACCCCGCAGACATCTACACGCCAATACCGATTTATATTCATAGCGGCAAGTGCTATGTAGCTCCACATAGGGGACACAGGAAGTGACATATAGCACCTTCATGCGGCGTCGGAACCGCGTAACAAATTCACAGCCGCACCGGCGAGCTCCAGAATATGCAACTCGGCCGGTTCACGCGCGACGCGCTACAAGTGCGAGGGCCCGCCCAACGCTGCTTGCAGCTTTAATTAGGGCCCGAGCACGACCGTGCGAGGTCCCATTGAATTTGCTCGATTATATATTTTTAGGGCCCGAGCACGACCGTGTGAGGTCCCTATTGAATTTGCTCGGATTATTTTATTTTTTTTTTTTTTTCTTTTTGCAAAGTAGGCCCAACTGACATGGCCTAAACATACTCGAAAACTCACCAAAATTTGCAAACATGTCAGAACCGGTGAAAAATTTCGTATTCTACAAGTTTCGCACATGGGCGTGCAAATGACTCGCTAGCGCCACCTAGAAAATTGGAAAAATTAGCCCCTCGTTCACGTTCAACCTACATGTACGAAATTTTCTGGGGACATGTATCATCAAGACGCACAAAAAAGCCTCAAGAACCCATAGCCTAAAGTCAACAGGAAGTCGGCCATTTTGAATTTTACGGCCATTTTTGGATGATTTACACACTTCGTACTTTAACGAACTCCTCCTAGGGATTTAGTCGACGACCTCAAATTTCTGCTGTGCCTTCTAAAGGCATTGACGATGAAAAGTTGTGCTATTTGCGTTTTCGTCAATGGGCGTGTCCGTGGCGTCGATGATTCGCATGACAGGAAGTTGTTGTAACTTCAGTGTACATGCTCACATCTGGACCAAACTGTACATGTGAGAGTCCCGCCCTGAACACATGTACATGCCGACATTCACACAGTCATAGCGCCACCTGCTGGCAACAGAAAGTGACCTTTAACGAAGCAGCCCCCCCGCACGTTTCACCTACGTGCACGAATTTTCTGTGGTACGTGTATCTTGTCCAGACGCACAAAAAAGTCTCTTGGAGCCATAGCCTAAAACAAGGAAGTCGGCCATTTTGAATTTTACGTCAAATTTTGGATGATTTACACACTTCGTACTTTAACGAACTCCTCCTAGGGATTTAGTCCGACCGACCTCAAATTTCTGCTGTGCCTTCTAAAGGCATTGAAGATGAAAAGTTGTGCTATTTGCAAGTTTTCGTCAATGGGCGTGTCCGTGGCGTGGCGTCAAAGATCAACTCTTCGCCATGACACGGAAGTTGTCGTAACTTCAGTGTACATGCTCACATCTGGACCAAACTGTACATGTAGGATGAGAGTCCCGCCCTGAACACATGTACATGCTGACATTCACCCCAGTCATAGCGCCACCTGCTGGCAACAGGAAGTGACTTTTAACGAAGCAGCCCCCGCCGCACGTTTTCACCTACGTGCACGAATTTTCTGTGGTACGTGTATCTTGTCCAGACGCACAAAAAGTCTCTTGGAGCCATAGCCTAAACCAACAGGAAGTCGGCCATTTTGAATTTTACGTCAAATTTTGGATGATTTACACACTTCGTACTTTAACGAACTCCTCCTAGGGATTTAGTCCGACCGACCTCAAATTTGTGCTGTGCCTTCTAAAGGCATTGAAGATGAAAAGTTGTGCTATTTGCAAGTTTTCGTCAATGGGCGTGTCCGTGGCGTGGCGTCAAAGATCACTCTTCGCCATGACACGGAAGTTGTCGTAACTTCAGTGTACATGCTCACATCTGGACCAAACTGTACATGTAGGATGAGAGTCCCGCCCTGAACACGTACATGCTGACATTCACACAGTCATAGCGCCACCTGCTGGCAACAGGAAGTGACTTTTAACGAAGCAGCCCCCGCCGCACGTTTCACCTACGTGCACGAATTTTCTGTGGTACGTGTATCTTGTCCAGACGCACAAAAAAGCCTCTTGGAGCGATGCCCTAAAATCAACAGGAAGTCGGCCATTTTGAATTTTACGTCAAATTTTGGATGATTTACACACTTCGTACTTTAACGAACTCCTCCTAGGGATTTAGTCCGACCGACTTCAAATTTGTGCTGTGCCTTCTAAAGGCATTGAAGATGAAAAGTTGTGCTATTTGCGAGTTTTCGTCAATGGGTGTGTCCGTGGCGTGGCGTCAGAGATCAAGTCTTCGCCATGACACAGGAAGTTGTTGTAACTTCAGTGTACATGCTCACATCTGAACCAAACTTTACGTGCTTGATAACTCTCCCACCCCGTATGGAGGACCGATCCTGACACAGTCAGAAATAAATACAGAAATAAATAAATGCTCAATAAATAAATAAGCATCCAATTAATACACAAAAAAATAAAGTAAATAAATAAATGTAGGTAGTAATTAAATTATACAAGGAACATAAATGTATATATTTTAATTAGTGCCTTTACTTATTCACCTTTGTATAATTACCTTATTTGTTTATTCAACTTTATTTATTACTAATTTTTTTAATGTATTATTTATGTGTGTGTTTTATATTTTTGTCTGTTTTATTCTTCCTTTGTATTTTTTACCTTATTTATTTTCACCCATGGTATTTATTTCTGCCTGTCTTTTAAATTTTTGTATGCATTTCTGCCTCATTATGCAAATGAGGAGGGGCTGTGTCTCAAGGGGTCATCTTCTCTGCTATTGGTGGACCAGTCAGACAGGAGAGCTCCTACCTACTCTGCCTGCAGACATCAACGATCTTGCCCCTCACACAGTCAGATGGCTTCCTTCAGTGCGCTGAGGTGTTTAACAACTCTGAAGACCTACCAGCAATGTCTTCCTTCTCTTTTCACGTAGACGCTCCGACAGACAGTGCTTTCAGTTTGCTGCATGCATGGACACGAACTGCGGTACAGCACACAGTAACGATGAAATGTGTGCTGTTATCACATTCTTCCTCTGTGTACACATAACACAAGGCAGGGAAATATAAAAGGAATTTATTTTATTGTTTGGGTACATTATTGTTCAGTGTACATGCTCACATCTGAACAAACTTTGCGTGCTTGATAACTCTCTGACCCCCATCTACACGTCAACCGATTTTATATTCATAGCGGCAGTGCTATGTAGCTCCACATAGGGACACAGGAATGACAATAGCACCTTCATGCGGCGACATAACCGCGTAGAAATTCACAGCCGCACCGGCAGAGCTCCAGAATATGCAACTCGGCCGGCTCACACGCGGACGCGCTTACAGTGCGAGGGCCCGCCCAACGCTGCTC
>NW_024044003.1:0-13811 GCF_014851395.1 Micropterus salmoides
AACAAACATAAAGCACCTCCTTCGAGCCGGAGTTGAACCAGCGACCTAAGGATTTCTGACATTATGAATCTACAGTCCTCCGCTCTACCAACTGAGTCTATCGAAGGGAACTCATCACTTTTGAGAACACCCAATAACAAGGCATGACATACAGAAACCTTTATTACACTGTGGAAATGCTTGTTTAAAACTGGTTCATTGTTTGACTAAAGTCAGACTTACCTGCTTGAATAATTGCAGAAGAACTACACAGAATTAGCAGAACATGTTTTCTGTCTCTGCGTTTCACCTGCTAGCACTGGATGTGGACAAGCTACTTGTCTGAACATTTCAAGCAAAGAAACCCATCTCGGCTTCTAAATAATTGCAGACGACTACACGGAATTAGCAGAACATGTCTCTGTGTTTTCCTTCTAGCGCTGGATGTTGGACAGCTCAGCTTGTCTGAACATATCAAGCAAAGAAACCCTCTTAGCTTCTAAAAAATATCAGAAAACTACACAGAATTAGCAGAACATGGTTCTGTCTCTGCGTTTTCACCTGCTAGCACTGATGTGGACAAGCTAAGCTTGTCTGAACATTTCAAGCAAAGAAACCCTCTCGCTTCTAAATAATTGCAGACGAACTACACACGGAATTAGCAGAACATGTCTCTGTGTTTTACCTTCTAGAGCTGGATGTGGACAAGCTCAGCTTGTCTGAACATATCAAGCAAAGAAACCCATCTCAGCTTCTAATAATTGCAGAAGAACTACACGGAATTAGCAGAACATGTCTCTGTGTTTTACCTTCTAGCGCTGGATGTGGACAAGCTAAGCTTGTCTGAACATATCAGCAATGAACCCATCTCTGCTTCTTGTTTTGTCAGTCGGAAACAAACATAAAGCACCTCCTTCGAGCCGGAGTTGAACCAGCGACCTAAGGATTTCTGACATTATGAATCTACAGTCCTCCGCTCTACCAACTGAGCTATCGAAGGGAACGCATCACTTTTGAGAACACCCAATAACAAGGACATGGACATAACAGAAACCTTTATCACACTGTGGAAATGCTTGTTTAAACTGGTTCATTGTTGACTAAAGTCAGACTTACCTGCTTGAAATAATTGCAGAAGAACTACACAGAATTAGAAGAACTGTCTCTGTGTTTTACCTTCTAGAGCTGGATGTGACAAGCTAAGCTTGTCTGAACATTTCAAGCAAAGAACCCATCTCGGCTTCTAATATTGCAGACGAACTACACGGAATTAGCAGAACATGTCTCTGTGTTTTTACCTTCTGGCGCTGGATGTGGACAAGCTAAGCTTGTCTGAACATATCAAGCAATGAAACCCATCTCGGCTTCTTGTTTTGTCAGTCGGAAACAACACATAAAGCACCTCCTTCGAGCCGGAGTTGAACCAGCGACCTAAGGATTTCTGACATTATGAATCTACAGTCCTCCGCTCTACCAACTGAGCTATCGAAGGGAACTCATCACTTTTGAGAACACCCAATAACAAGGACATGGACATAACAGAAACCTTTATTACACTGTGGAAATGCTTGTTTAAAACTGGTTCATTGTTGACTAAAGTCAGACTTACCTGCTTGAAATAATTGCAGAAGAACTACACAGAATTAGCAAACATGTTTCTGTCTCTGCGTTTCACCTGCTAGCACTGGATGTGGACAAGCTAAGCTTGTCTGAACATTTCAAGCAAAGAAACCCATCTCGGCTTCTAAATAATTGCAAAGAACTACACGGAATTAGCAGAACATGTCTCTGTGTTTTACCTTCTAGCGCTGGATGTGGACAAGCTCAGCTGTCTGAACATATCAAGCAAAGAAACCCATCTTAGCTTCTAAAAAATATCAGAAGAACTACACAGAATTAGCAGAACATGGTTCTGTCTCTGCGTTTCACCTGCTAGCACTGGATGTGGACAAGCTAAGCTTGTCTGAACATTTCAAGCAAAGAAACCCATCTCGGCTTCTAAATAATTGCAGACGAACTACACGGAATTAGCAGAACATGTCTCTGTGTTTTACCTTCTAGCGCTGGATGTGGACAAGCTGAGCTTGTCTGAACAATCAAGCAAAGAAACCCATCTCGGCTTCTAAATATTGCAGAAGAACTACACAGAATTGGCATAACATATCTTTGTCTGTGTGTTTTACCTTCTAGCGCTGGATGTGGACAAGCTAAGCTTGTCTGAACATATCAAGCAATGAAACCCATCTCGGCTTCTTGTTTTGTCAGTCGGAAACAACATAAGCACCTCCTTCGAGCCGGAGTTGAACCAGCGACCTAAGGATTTCTGACATTATGAATCTACAGTCCTCCGCTCTACCAACTGAGCTATCGAGGGAACTCATCACTTTTGAGAACACCCAATAACAGGACATGGACATAACAGAAACCTTTATTACACTGTGGAAATGCTTGTTTAAAACTGGTTCATTGTTGACTAAAGTCAGACTTACCTGCTTGAAATAATTGCAGAAGAACTACACAGAATTAGCAGAACATGTTTCTGTCTCTGCGTTTCACCTGCTAGCACTGGATGTGGACAAGCTAAGCTTGTCTGAACATTTCAAGCAAAGAAACCCATCTCGGCTTCTAAATAATTGCAGACGAACTACACGGAATTAGCAGAACATGTCTCTGTGTTTTACCTTCTAGCGCTGGATGTGGACAAGCTCAGCTTGTCTGAACATATCAAGCAAAGAAACCCATCTTAGCTTCTAAAAAATATCAGAAGAACTACACAGAATTAGCAGAACATGGTTCTGTCTCTGCGTTTCACCTGCTAGCACTGGATGTGGACAAGCTAAGCTTGTCTGAACATTTCAAGCAAAGAAACCCATCTCGGCTTCTAAATAATTGCAGACGAACTACACGGAATTAGCAGAACATGTCTCTGTGTTTTACCTTCTAGAGCTGGATGTGGACAAGCTCAGCTTGTCTGAACATATCAAGCAAAGAAACCCATCTCAGCTTCTAAATAATTGCAGAAGAACTACACGGAATTAGCAGAACATGTCTCTGTGTTTTACCTTCTAGCGCTGGATGTGGACAAGCTAAGCTTGTCTGAACATATCAAGCAATGAAACCCATCTCGGCTTCTTGTTTTGTCAGTCGGAAACAAACATAAAGCACCTCCTTCGAGCCGGAGTTGAACCACGACCTAAGGATTTCTGACATTATGAATCTACAGTCCTCCGCTCTACCACTGAGCTATCGAAGGGAACTCATCACTTTTGAGAACACCCAATAACAAGGACATGGACATAACAGAAACCTTTATTACACTGTGGAAATGCTTGTTTAAACTGGTTCATTGTTGACTAAAGTCAGACTTACCTGCTTGAAATAATTGCAGAAGAACTACACGGAATTAGCAGAACATGTCTCTGTGTTTTACCTTCTAGCGCTGATGTGGACAAGCTAAGCTTGTCTGAACATATCAAGCAAAGAAACCCATCTCGGCTTCTAAATAATTGCAGAAGAACTACACAGAATTGGCATAACATCTTTGTATGTGTGTTTTACCTTCTAGCGCTGGATGTGGACAAGCTAAGCTTGTCTGAACATTTCAAGCAAAGAAACCCATCTCAGCTTCTAAATAATTGCAGAAGAACTACACGGAATTAGCAGAACATGTCTCTGTGTTTTACATTCTAGCGCTGGATGTGGACAAGCTCAGCTTGTCTGAACATATCAAGCAATGAAACCCATCTCGGCTTCTTGTTTTGTCAGTCGGACACAAACATAAAGCACCTCCTTCGAGCCGGAGTTGAACCAGCGACCTAAGGATTTCTGACATTATGAATCTACAGTCCTCACTTTTGAGAACACCCAATAACAAGGACATGGACATAACAGAAACCTTTATCACACTGTGGAAATGCTTGTTTAAAACTGGTTCATTGTTGACTAAAGTCAGACTTACCTGCTTGAAATAATTGCAGAAGAACTACACAGAATTAGAAGAACATGTCTCTGTGTTTCACCTGCTAGCGCTGGATGTGGACAAACTCAGCTTGTCTGAACATATCAAGCAATGAAACCCATCTTAGCTTCTAAAAAATATCAGAAGAACTACACAGAATTAGCAGAACATGTTTCTGTCTCTGCGTTTCACCTGCTAGCACTGGATGTGGACAAGCTAAGCTTGTCTGAACATTTCAAGCAAAGAAACCCATCTCGGCTTCTAAATAATTGCAGACGAACTACACGGAATTAGCAGAACATGTCTCTGTGTTTTACCTTCTAGCGCTGGATGTGGACAAGCTCAGCTGTCTGAACATATCAGCAAAGAAACCCATCTTAGCTTCTAAAAAATATCAGAAGAACTACACAGAATTAGCAGAACATGTTTCTGTCTCTGCGTTTCACCTGCTAGACTGGATGTGGACAAGCTAAGCTTGTCTGAACATTTCAAGCAAAGAAACCCATCTCGGCTTCTAAATAATTGCAGACGAACTACACGGAATTAGCAGAACATGTCTCTGTGTTTTACCTTCTAGCGCTGGATGTGGACAAGCTCAGCTTGTCTGAACATATCAAGCAAAGAAACCCATCTTAGCTTCTAAAAATATCAGAAAACTACACAGAATTAGCAGAACATGTTTCTGTCTCTGCGTTTCACCTGCTAGCACTGGATGTGGACAAGCTAAGCTTGTCTGAACATTTCAAGCAAAGAAACCCATCTCGGCTTCTAAATAATTGCAGACGAACTACACGGAATTAGCAGAACATGTCTCTGTGTTTTACCTTCTAGCGCTGGATGTGGACAAGCTAAGCTTGTCTGAACATATCAAGCAAAGAACCCATCTCGGCTTCTAAATAATTGCAGAAGAACTACACGGAATTAGCAGAACATGTCTCTGTGTTTTACCTTCTAGCGCTGGATGTGGACAAGCTCAGCTTGTCTGAACATATCAAGCAAAGAAACCCATCTTAGCTTCTAAAAAATATCAAAGAACTACACAGAATTAGCAGAACATGTTTCTGTCTCTGCGTTTCACCTGCTAGCACTGGATGTGGACAAGCTAAGCTTGTCTGAACATTTCAAGCAAAGAAACCCATCTCGGCTTCTAATAATTGCAGACGAACTACACGGAATTAGCAGAACATGTCTCTGTGTTTTACCTTCTAGCGCTGGATGTGGACAAGCTAAGCTTGTCTGAACATATCAAGCAAAGAACCCATCTCGGCTTCTAAATAATTGCAGAAGAACTACACAATTGGCATAACATATCTTTGTCTGTGTTTTACCTTCTAGCGCTGGATGTGGACAAGCTAAGCTTGTCTGAACATTCAAGCAAAGAAACCCATCTCAGCTTCTAATAATTGCAGAAGAACTACACGGAATTAGCAGAACATGTCTCTGTGTTTTACATTCTAGCGCTGGATGTGGACAAGCTCAGCTTGTCTGAACATATCAAGCAATGAACCCATCTCGGCTTCTTGTTTTGTCAGTCGACACAAACATAAAGCACCTCCTTCGAGCCGGAGTTGAACCAGCGACCTAAGGATTTCTGACATTATGAATCTACAGTCCTCACTTTTGAGAACACCCAATAACAAGGACATGGACATAACAGAAACCTTTATCACACTGTGGAAATGCTTGTTTAAAACTGGTTCATTGTTGACTAAAGTCAGACTTACCTGCTTGAAATAATTGCAGAAGACTACACAGAATTAGAAGAACATGTCTCTGTGTTTCACCTGCTAGCGCTGGATGTGGACAAACTCAGCTTGTCTGAACATATCAAGCAATGAAACCCATCTTAGCTTCTAAAAAATCAGAAGAACTACACAGAATTAGCAGAACATGTTTCTGTCTCTGCGTTTCACCTGCTAGCACTGGATGTGGACAAGCTAAGCTTGTCTGAACATTTCAAGCAAAGAAACCCATCTCGGCTTCTAAATAATTGCAGAAGAACTACACGGAATTAGCAGAACATGTCTCTGTGTTTTACCTTCTAGCGCTGGATGTGGACAAGCTCAGCTTGTCTGAACATATCAAGCAAAGAAACCCATCTTAGCTTCTAAAAAATATCAGAAGAACTACACAGAATTAGCAGAACATGTTTCTGTCTCTGCGTTTCACCTGCTAGGACTGGATGTGGACAAGCTAAGCTTGTCTGAACATTTCAAGCAAAGAAACCCATCTCGGCTTCTAAATAATTGCAGACGAACTACACGGAATTAGCAGAACATGTCTCTGTGTTTTACCTTCTAGCGCTGGATGTGGACAAGCTCAGCTTGTCTGAACATATCAAGCAAAGAAACCCATCTTAGCTTCTAAAAAATATCAGAAGAACTACACAGAATTAGCAAACATGTTTCTGTCTCTGCGTTTCACCTGCTAGCACTGGATGTGGACAGCTAAGCTTGTCTGAACATTTCAAGCAAGAAACCCATCTCGGCTTCTAAATATTGCAGAAGAACTACACGGAATTAGCAGAACATGTCTCTGTGTTTTACCTTCTAGCGCTGGATGTGGACAAGCTCAGCTTGTCTGAACATATCAAGCAAAGAAACCCATCTTAGCTTCTAAAAAATATCAGAAGAACTACACAGAATTAGCAGAACATGTTTCTTTCTCTGCGTTTCACCTGCTAGCACTGGATGTGGACAAGCTAAGCTTGTCTGAACATTTCAAGCAAAGAAACCCATCTCGGCTTCTAAATAATTGCAGAAGAACTACACAGAATTGGCATAACATATCTTTGTCTGTGTGTTTTACCTTCTAGCGCTGGATGTGGACAAGCTAAGCTTGTCTGAACATATCAAGCAATGAAACCCATCTCGGCTTCTTGTTTTGTCAGTCGGACACAAACATAAAGCACCTCCTTCGAGCCGGAGTTGAACCAGCAACCTAAGGATTTCTGACATTATGAATCTACAGTCCTCCGCTCTACCAACTGAGCTATCGAAGGGAACGCATCACTTTTGAGAACACCCAATAACAAGGACATGGACATAACAGAAACCTTTATTACACTGTGGAAATGCTTGTTTAAACTGGTTCATTGTTGACTAAAGTCAGACTTACCTGCTTGAAATAATTGCAGAAGAACTACACAGAATTAGAAGAACATGTCTCTGTGTTTCACCTGCTAGCGCTGGATGTAGACAAACTCAGCTTGTCTGAACAATCAAGCAATGAAACCCATCTTAGCTTCTAAAAATATCAAAGAACTACACAGAATTAGCAGAACATGTTTCTGTCTCTGCGTTTCACCTGCTAGCACTGAATGTGGACAAGCTAAGCTTGACTGAACATTTCAAGCAAAGAAACCCATCTCGGCTTCTAAATAATTGCAGAAGAACTACACGGAATTAGCAGAACATGTCTCTGTGTTTTACCTTCTAGCGCTGGATGTGGACAAGCTAAGCTTGTCTGAACATATCAGCAAAGAAACCCATCTCGGCTTCTAAATAATTGCAGAAGAACTACACAGAATTGGCATAACATATCTTTGTCTGTGTGTTTTACCTTCTAGCGCTGGATGTGGACAAGCTAAGCTTGTCTGAACATTTCAAGCAAAGAAACCCATCTCAGCTTCTAAATAATTGCAGAAGAACTACACGGAATTAGCAGAACATGTCTCTGTGTTTTACATTCTAGCGCTGGATGTGGACAAGCTCAGCTTGTCTGAACATATCAGCATGAAACCCATCTCGGCTTCTTGTTTTGTCAGTCGGACACAACATAAAGCACCTCCTTCGAGCCGGAGTTGAACCAGCGACCTAAGGATTTCTGACATTATGAATCTACAGTCCTCACTTTTGAGAACACCCAATAACAAGGACATGGACATAACAGAAACCTTTATCACACTGTGGAAATGCTTGTTTAAAACTGGTTCATTGTTGACTAAAGTCAGACTTACCTGCTTGAAATAATTGCAGAAGAACTACACAGAATTAGAAGAACATGTCTCTGTGTTTCACCTGCTAGCGCTGGATGTAGACAAACTCAGCTTGTCTGAACATATCAAGCAATGAAACCCTCTTAGCTTCTAAAAAATATCAGAAGAACTACACAGAATTAGCAGAACATGTTTCTGTCTCTGCGTTTCACCTGCTAGCACTGAATGTGGACAAGCTAAGCTTGACTGAACATTTCAAGCAAAGAACCCATCTCGGCTTCTAATAATTGCAGAAGAACTACACGGAATTAGCAGAACATGTCTCTGTGTTTTACCTTCTAGCGCTGGATGTGGACAGCTAAGCTTGTCTGAACATATCAAGCAAAGAAACCCTCTCGGCTTCTAAATAATTGCAGAAGAACTACACAGAATTGGCATAACATATCTTTGTCTGTGTGTTTTACCTTCTAGCGCTGGATGTGGACAAGCTAAGCTTGTCTGAACATTTCAAGCAAAGAAACCCATCTCAGCTTCTAATAATTGCAGAAGAACTACACGGAATTAGCAGAACATGTCTCTGTGTTTTACATTCTAGCGCTGGATGTGGACAAGCTCAGCTTGTCTGAACATATCAAGCAATGAAACCCATCTCGGCTTCTTGTTTTGTCAGTCGGACACAAACATAAAGCACCTCCTTCGAGCCGGAGTTGAACCAGCGACCTAAGGATTTCTGACATTATGAATCTACAGTCCTCACTTTTGAGAACACCCAATAACAAGGACATGGACATAACAGAAACCTTTTCACACTGTGGAAATGCTTGTTTAAAACTGGTTCATTGTTGACTAAAGTCAGACTTACCTGCTTGAAATAATTGCAGAAGAACTACACAGAATTAGAAGAACATGTCTCTGTGTTTCACCTGCTAGCGCTGGATGTGGACAAACTCAGCTTGTCTGAACATATCAAGCAATGAAACCCATCTTAGCTTCTAAAAAATATCAGAAGAACTACACAGAATTAGCAGAACATGTTTCTGTCTCTGCGTTTCACCTGCTAGCACTGGATGTGGACAAGCTAAGCTTGTCTGAACATTTCAAGCAAAGAAACCCATCTCGGCTTCTAAATAATTGCAGACGAACTACACGGAATTAGCAGAACATGTCTCTGTGTTTTACCTTCTAGCGCTGGATGTGGACAAGCTCAGCTTGTCTGAACATATCAAGCAAAGAAACCCATCTTAGCTTCTAAAAATATCAGAAGAACTACACAGAATTAGCAGAACATGTTTCTGTCTCTGCGTTTCACCTGCTAGGACTGGATGTGGACAGCTAAGCTTGTCTGAACATTTCAAGCAAAGAAACCCATCTCGGCTTCTAAATAATTGCAGACGAACTACACGGAATTAGCAGAACATGTTTCTGTCTCTGCGTTTCACCTGCTAGCACTGGATGTGGACAAGCTAAGCTTGTCTGAACATTTCAAGCAAAGAACCCATCTCGGCTTCTAAATAATTGCAGACGAACTACACGGAATTAGCAGAACATGTCTCTGTGTTTTACCTTCTAGCGCTGGATGTGGACAAGCTAAGCTTGTCTGAACATATCAAGCAAAGAACCCATCTCGCTTCTAAATAATTGCAGAAGAACTACACAGAATTGGCATAACATATCTTTGTCTGTGTGTTTTACCTTCTAGCGCTGGATTGTGACAAGCTCAGCTTGTCTGAACATATCAAGCAAAGAAACCCATCTCAGCTTCTAAATAATTGCAGAAGAACTACACGGAATTAGCAGAACATGTCTCTGTGTTTTACCTTCTAGCGCTGGATGTGGACAAGCTCAGCTTGTCTGAACATATCAAGCAATGAAACCCATCTCGGCTTCTTGTTTTGTCAGTCGGACACAAATAAAGCACCTCCTTCGAGCCGGAGTTGAACCAGCGACCTAAGGATTTCTGACATTATGAATCTACAGTCCTCACTTTTGAGAACACCCAATACAAGGACATGGACATAACAGAAACCTTTATCACACTGTGGAAATGCTTGTTTAAAACTGGTTTCATTGTTGACTAAAGTCAGACTTACCTGCTTGAAATAATTGCAGAAGAATTACACAGAATTAGAAGAACATGTCTCTGTGTTTCACCTGCTAGCGCTGGATGTGGACAAACTCAGCTTGTCTGAACATATCAAGCAAAGAAACCCATCTTAGCTTCTAAAAATATCAGAAGAACTACACAGAATTAGCAGAACATGTTTCTGTCTCTGCGTTTCACCTGCTAGCACTGGATGTGGACAAGCTAAGCTTGTCTGAACATTTCAAGCAAAGAAACCCATCTCGGCTTCTAAATAATTGCAGACGAACTACACGGAATTAGCAGAACATGTCTCTGTGTTTTACCTTCTAGCGCTGGATGTGGACAAGCTCAGCTTGTCTGAACATATCAAGCAAAGAAACCCATCTTAGCTTCTAAAAAATCAGAACTACACAGAATTAGCAGAACATGTTTCTGTCTCTGCGTTTCACCTGCTAGGACTGGATTGGACAAGCTAAGCTTGTCTGAACATTTCAAGCAAAGAAACCCATCTCGGCTTCTAAATAATTGCAGACGAACTACACGGAATTAGCAGAACATGTCTCTGTGTTTTACCTTCTAGCGCTGGATGTGGACAAGCTCAGCTTGTCTGAACATATCAAGCAAAGAAACCCATCTTAGCTTCTAAAAATATCAGAAGAACTAACAGAATTAGCAGAACATGTTTCTGTCTCTGCGTTTCACCTGCTAGCACTGGATGTGGACAAGCTAAGCTTGTCTGAACATTTCAAGCAAAGAAACCCATCTCGCTTCTAAATAATTGCAGACGAACTACACGGAATTAGCAGAACATGTCTCTGTGTTTTACCTTCTAGCGCTGGATGTGGACAGCTAAGCTTGTCTGAACATATCAAGCAAAGAACCCATCTCGGCTTCTAAATAATTGCAGAAGAACTACACAGAATTGGCATAACATATCTTTGTCTGTGTGTTTTACCTTCTAGCGCTGGATGTGGACAAGCTAAGCTTGTCTGAACATATCAAGCAATGAAACCCATCTCGGCTTCTTGTTTTGTCAGGTGGACACAAACATAAAGCAACTCCTTCGAGCCGGAGTTGAACCAGCGACCTAAGGATTTCTGACATTATGAATCTACAGTCCTCCGCTCTACCAACTGAGCTATCGAAGGGAACGCATCACTTTTGAGAACACCCAATAACAAGGACATGGACATAACAGAAACCTTTATTACACTGTGGAAATGCTTGTTTAAAACTGGTTCATTGTTGACTAAAGTCAGACTTACCTGCTTGAAATAATTGCAGAAGAACTACACAGAATTAGCAGAACATGTTTCTGTCTCTGCGTTTCACCTGCTAGCACTGGATGTGGACAAGCTAAGCTTGTCTGAACATTTCAAGCAAAGAAACCCATCTCGCTTCTAAATAATTGCAGACGAACTACACGGAATTAGCAGAACATGTCTCTGTGTTTTACCTTCTAGCGCTGGATGTGGACAAGCTCAGCTTGTCTGAACATATCAAGCAAAGAAACCCATCTTAGCTTCTAAAAAATATCAGAAGAACTACACAGAATTAGCAGAACATGTTTCTGTCTCTGTGTTTCACCTGCTAGCACTGGATGTGGACAAGCTAAGCTTGTCTGAACATTTCAAGCAAAGAAACCCATCTCGGCTTCTAAATATTGCAGACGAACTACACGGAATTAGCAGAACATGTCTCTGTGTTTTACCTTCTAGAGCTGGATGTGGACAAGCTAAGCTTGTCTGAACATATAAAGCAAAGAAACCCATCTCGGCTTCTAAATAATTGCAGACGACTACACGGAATTAGCAGAACATGTCTCTGTGTTTTACCTTCTAGCGCTGATGTGGACAAGCTCACTTGTCTGAACATATCAAGCAAAGAAACCCATCTTAGCTTCTAAAAATATCAGAAGAACTACACAGAATTAGCAGAACATGTTTCTGTCTCTGTGTTTCACCTGCTAGCACTGGATTGGACAAGCTAAGCTTGTCTGAACATTTCAGCAAAGAAACCCATCTCGGCTTCTAATAATTGCGACGAACTACACGGAATTAGCAGAACATGTCTCTGTGTTTTACCTTCTAGAGCTGGATGTGGACAAGCTAAGCTTGTCTGAACATATCAAGCAATGAAACCCTCTCTCTTCTTGTTTTGTCAGTCGGACACAAACATAAAGCACCTCCTTCGAGCCGGAGTTGAACCAGCGACCTAAGGATTCTGACATTATGAATCTAAGTCCTCCGCTCTACCACTGAGCTTCGAAGGGAACGCATCACTTTTGAGAACACCCAATAACAAGGACATGGACATAACATAAACCTTTATCACACTGTGGAAATGCTTGTTTAAACTGGTTCATTGTTGACTAAAGTCAGACTTACCTGCTGAAATAATTGCAGAAGAACTACACAGAATTAGAAGAACATGTCTCTGTGTTTCACCTGCTAGCGCTGGATGTGGACAAGCTCAGCTTGTCTGAACATATCAAGCAATGAAACCCATCTTAGCTTCTAAAAATATCAGAAGAACTACACAGAATTAGCAGAACATGTTTTCTGTCTCTGGCTTTCACCTGCTAGCACTGGATGTTGGACAAGCTAGCTTGTCTGAACATTTCAAGCAAAGAAACCCATCTCGCTTCTAAATAATTGCAGACGAACTACACGGAATTAGCAGAACATGTCCTCTTGTTTTAACCTTCTAGCGCTGGATGTGGACAAGCTCAGCTTGTCTGAACATATCAACAAAGAAACCCATCTTAGCTTCTAAAAAATATCAGAAGAACTACACAGAATTAGCAGAACATGTTTCTGTCTCTGCGTTTCACCTGCTAGGACTGGATGTGGACAAGCTAAGCTTGTCTGAACATTTCAAGCAAGAAACCCATCTCGCTTCTAAATAATTGCAGACGAACTACACGGAATTAGCAGAACATGTCTCTGTGTTTTACCTTCTAGCGCTGGATGTGGACAAGCTCAGCTTGTCTGAACATATCAAGCAAAGAAACCCATCTTAGCTTCTAAAAATATCGGAAGAACTACACAGAATTAGCAGAACATGGTTCTGTCTCTGCGTTTCACCTGCTAGCACTGGATGTGGACAAGCTAAGCTTGTCTGACATTTCAAGCAAAGAAACCCATCTCGGCTTCTAAATAATTGCAGACGAACTACACGGAATTAGCAGAACATGTCTCTGTGTTTTACCTTCTAGAGCTGGATGTGGACAAGCTCAGCTTGTCTGAACATATCAAGCAAAGAACCCATCTTAGCTTCTAATATTGCAGAAGACTACACGGAATAGCAGAACATGTCTCTGTGTTTTACCTTCTAGCGCTGGATGTGGACAAGCTAAGCTTGTCTGAACATATCAAGCATGAAACCCATCTCGGCTTCTAATATTGCAGAAGAACTACACGGAATTAGCAGAACAGTCTCTGTGTTTTACCTTCTAGCGCTGGATGTGGACAAGCTCAGCTTGTCTGAACATATCAGCAAAGAAACCCATCTTAGCTTCTAAAAAATATCAGAAGAACTAACAAACAGAATTAGCAGAACATGTTTCTTTCTCTGCGTTTCACCTGCTAGCACTGGATGTGGACAAGCTAAGCTTGTCTGAACATTTCAAGCAAAGAAACCCATCTCGGCTTCTAATAATTGCAGAAGAACTACACAGAATTGGCATAACATATCTTTGTCTGTGTGTTTTACCTTCTAGCGCTGGGATTGGACAAGCTAAGCTTGTCTGAACATATCAGCAATGAAACCCATCTCGGCTTCTTGTTTTGTCAGTCGGACACAAACATAAAGCACCTCCTTCGAGCCGGAGTTGAACCAGCGACCTAAGGATT
>NW_024044004.1:0-12543 GCF_014851395.1 Micropterus salmoides
CAAATGCTCCAAACCCCTAATTATAGGCTGTTGAATCATTGTCTCAGGACAAAGGGCTGGGCTGAATAAACTGAATTCAATTTACAGAACGCAAAAGGTTGTGCCAATTACAATTTTATACTCAGGTTACTGTACTATATATTGTAACAAAATAATACAATTCCTGAATTGGGTAAATAACAAGTGCGATGCCAGGAGGTATTGACATAATATTTTATTTCTTGTTTTTTGTACTTCATTTTTTAATTTAATCTTTCTAAGGATTCTGGGCTGACAGAGGCCCAAATGCATCGCTTTTGATGTACACACTAATGCCAAAAATTTACACACTAATGCCAAAAAATGATCTTAATTACTTCTGACCTCTCCCATGATGGCAAGTTTGCACAGCTGTTAAAAAAGTAGGAAAAGCATGAAAGAACACTGTGGCTGTAATGGAAGTGTCATAAATAGTTCATAGCAGTTTTCCTGCAGGCAGCAGCATACCTTGCAGCCTCCGAGTTGCTTTTTGGCTGTACAGTGGGAACTCCTCCAGAATTACATAATGCACCAGAAGTGTGTGTGTTTCGTTTGCCAATATGCTGGCACACATTGTGAGTGCTTGCATTACATGAAATTAGTATTCTCTCTATCGCTCTTACTTACACACACAATTTCAACACTATTTACATACAAATACATATAGAGAGAGAGGGGTTATCTTACAGATGGTCTCATTCCTTGTTTTGTTGCCCATTTAAGATCTAAATATTTTTTGCAGTAATATGACATGTCCTCTGCTGGTCAGTCTTTGCCATCCACAGTACAAAATCACTTGTCTGTGTATGTTTGCGTCTGAGGCAGTGAAAGAAACTTATCTTGATTTATCTATCGAACAAGTCGTGATTTGTGAGATAGATATTTGTATGTGATCCCAGCTGAAGTGGCCTCTTCACCTGAAATTTCATCTCTCTGCATGCTGGGAAGACATAATAGAATATAAGCTGATTATGCTGTAGACAACAGACCTCGAATGCAGCAGGGAGCTCAAATGGAGGCTGAGCAGGAACACAACTGGTGAGCATGTAGACCTGAATCCCCTGTCTAAATATTTCCATTAAACAAGCCCTTATTTAGAGATCACTTGGGGAGATGCTTTTGAATGTTTGCCTGAATGCTTATTGTAGAGTTGAATCACAGCTGAGTGTGAAAGAAGTTAATTGAAAAGGAGAGGGTTGTTGGGAAATACAGACTACATTGCTTCTGTCACGACTCACTGTTTCCTCCTCTTGTTTTGCTGCCAGCACTGAATGGCCATGAACAGCCATTGAGATGCTGCTGAGATGCTGGAAGGGAAGAGAGTAATATGAAACCAGTTCAGTCAAGGCAAATCATCCATCCATCCATCCATCATGTTCAACCACTTATCAGTGCAGCATCGCGGGGGGCTGGAGCCAATCCCAGCCAACACTGAGCGAGAGGCGGGGTACACACTGGACAAATCAAATTTCATTTAAATTGACCAATCACTAAGATGTAATTTTGCTGTCTTGTTTAATCTGTGACCAGGGTGCTCTGGAAGTGGTTGTGATGAGAGCCAGAACCTCCAAATCTACAGCAATGACACTCTACCAATTGACCCTTTTGCATCTGGGAGTGGATTGATGAAGAAGTTACTTTTATATCTTGGACAAGACTGTGTCTGCGACTGTTGTGGTGAAGCTGAGTCTAAAGCTCTCAGTCTAAAGTTCTGACCCTCACCTAAACAAGTCAACAAATAAGTGTCCTTTGAAAGGTGGGTGGGTTCATACTCATGGACAGGGGAAGGAGCTCAGACATCCAGTAGACTGAATGCTCCTTGACATTGAAAGGTACCAGTTGAGGTGGTCTGGATGTTATCCTGCGGAGGTATTCTTGGCATGTGCACACATCTTGCCTCAAAAACTGAGGTGTTAGGTTAAGCTAGCCTGCATCAAATTGGATTCTATAAGTCACAACCCCGCTAACTTTGTGATTATGCAACTGGACCCGTGGTTCATGAAGCGTGAACAAAACAATGTACACTGTCCATTAGTTCTATGAAACAAACAAAAAACAATCAGTCAGTATGTGTTTCAAGTTTCAGAGCTGATTACAAAGGGTGATGGTTGTCAGATGCACAGTTGCCGAGGCCAGAAACAGAACACGTTGCTTGACAAATGAAAAAAAGAAATTAAAAAGAAATTTCCCTGTCCGCATTTTTCCCTCAAACACTCCAGCCATTGATTTCCACATTAAGCAGACCTTTACACTAACATTGTTCCCAGATGCTGCTCAGAGAGCTTATTGATTGTGGTGGCCAGCCAGACACCACAGATGCATCCTCAATCACTAATAGCAAAATTAAACATGTCCTTATGATAGCCGGGTATCTAACTCTAGTTTGAGTTTAGAGGATGAGCATTACTGACTAGAGAAGCATAGAGAGAAAAATGGGTGAGAGAAGCAGATATACCACATGGCTTCACATTGCCAGATAATGAGGTAAATTACTCCTCCTATTAACCTGTGCAGAAAGGGTACTGCTGAAATTCTGCATAAAACAATGAATAGTCTAGAATGGTCTGAAGTATCTTATGTTAAAATTGTATTAAATTACTGACAAGAATTATGATGCTTGGGATTTTAGTCACTTTAAGAGTTCCTCCAGGAAAACCTGACCTTGTAGCCCTTCATAGATCTCAAACACAACCCACACAACCTGGTTATTCTCCTCCAGGAACCACTTAATTGAAGACAAGCTTATTCCTTAAGGACCTAAAATAATTTAACACTATCTGTCATCCTTTACATTGCCAATTACTCTGTAATCTTCTCCAAGTAGGGTTATTGGATTTAATTCTCCATACCTCAATATTAATAGATCTCATACACTGATGGCTGACAACATGTTTTGTGTAATTTGAGGTGGTAGTGTATTAGTTAGGATAAACCACTCCAAACATAGGTCAATTATACATTTATGTATGTATGTATATGTATATTATATATATATATATATGCATAAATATAAAAACATATACATACAGCAATATATCAGTCACACACTATTAATAAGACAGAGTATATCAAGACTGAAAAAAGAAATGTGAGGAGTCAACCACAGTCTCCATGACAGCAAGATTCGAAGGTGGGTGTTGAACTATTCACCATGGACCGACCCCCGCAGTGTGACCCTGATCAGTGGAATCAAAGGACCTAAGCTACTAGCCTCCGTTGCCTTGGACCTTAAGCAAGGCTCTAGGATGCCCGCTCTTCTGCTCCAGGCTACAGCCTTCTCAAAGGCATATTAAGCCTTGGGTTGCTTTATTAAGGAAAGCAGTCAACACACAATTATAGCCTCCTGTATCGTGTTTGGTGTGGAATACAACGCAGAAGCCAGTGGGCAGAATGTGTGGGATTGGATCTGCATACTGTACTTGGATTTCAGTGTGTGAGCATGATGTGTTTGAAATTGCTCGACATATAAAATATGCATTTGTTTATAAGTAGGTCATGAAATGAGAGAAGATTTTATGGGCTTGCGGATGTATTTACTGTATGCATGGACTATATGGGTGTGTGCATGTATATATGCTTTATCTATCTATGTATTTATGTATTTGTAAATCTAACTTTAATTTTGCACTGTTTGATACTGTTTTTGGAGCTTGTCAGGACAAAATGGTTAAAAACACTGGTTTTAATGGTTGTACATATGACTATGCATGGATATAAGTTTTACAGTCAGTAACATGTCCAGATGTATTTATTTATATATTAGATATATGTGTATAAATGTACTGCAGGGCTTACTGGGGTTGTGACAGTCATATTCCTACTCTTGATAGAGAAAAGTGACGGAGTATGCCGGACTGAATGCTGTTCTACCGAAGTGAGGTGATCGACAGGGGTGCGTTTTGGTCCCTTGTGGAGGCACGGCAGGGGGTTATGTAAAGGTGAAGTTCTGGGTCTCAAGGCCCACAATGCAGACCCCCCGGGGAGGGTAATCACCATGAGGCCAGCAACAGTCAGCACAGCAGTGGCCCCTCGTCACAAAGACCCTCCTCTCGGAAGACATGGCTGCGCCTTTGTGCTCCTTCACACTGTGAGTGTGTCCCACTCCAGGGGGTTTGAGAGGCACCACAGGGTGCCCATTAAACCATTAGGAGTGGAGGACAGCCCTGACAGCCTGATACACAAATACGCACGAGCATTCGAAACCTACACGTGTACTGTAAGTACACAAATGCCCAGAGATGACAAAAGCAAAGTATTGTTCACTTAACATCAGTCAGCCATTTAGAGCTTGAATGGCAGAACGATCCGTCATTTTTGTTTGCTCACTCACTCACATGCTGGCTAATCACTCATTGACTCTCACTCCCTCACCGACTCACTCACGCACTGTTCAAGTTCAATAGTTTATTGCCCTGTCACCCGAGTCGATTGAGATTTGTCTTAGTGCAACTCAGATTAAACTGAAATACAAGCATGTTGTACGTCACAGTAACAGAATAGAACACCATCAATAGCAAACCAGCATGGGATTCCAGTCCGTACTAAAGTGAAACACTGATCAAACAAACCATATTCTTGTATACTAAGTGTCACATTTAAGTGCCTGATGGCTTTAAGGCTCTGTTGGTGCTGTCTCTACAGTGAGAAGTTCTGCATTTCATGCTCCACCACCTCATGCCTGATGGAACCAGTTGGAATAGAGGTTCTGTGGTTGTGGTTTTTGCCTTCCTCGTTATTCTTGTTTTGAAATGTGAAGTAATGGATGATAAATAGCAAACTATAATGTTGGTAATTATAGGTACTTACGGTACGGTATTTTGGTTTGGTGGCCGTATCAAACAAGTATGGAAGTGGTGAGCACATGAGGAAACAGAGTTCTGTGTAGTGAGACACCATTATTAATCAACCTGTTTCCCGTTAGACCAGAAGTTCAGGATGTAATGACTATGCAATGTGATATCATACAGTATCATAAAGTACTTGATAATACTTGATGGTGGCTGTAATACACCGCCCCTGTAGCCATGGTGTTTATTTAGCAGAGTAGGTTTTTGCTTTATGTTCTGAGATAGTAAAAAGTAGGTTGCCATTAACAAGAGAAAGAGAGGGTGGGTGGGGGTTAACATCAGTTCCAAATCTGCAATATAATCCATCAAAATAGTCGAGGAAAGAAGTATTGCAGTTCAAACTAGGCTACACTGCTTGGAATTGTGCTCTATGATGTCTGCAAGCCTTGACACCCTTGACATCTTTGCCCTGTAGCTTAGTCTCTCATTTGTCTTTGTAGCAAGTTTTAGATTTTTTTCCCACAGCCTTTTGAAATTCATAGTTCAAACATTTTGTACTGCACACTGACACTGTTCCTAAAGGCCTCATATTTCTTTCTACAAAGCAATCTGACTCCATCCCTGCACCAGCGCTTGTAGTTGCTAAAAACAGTATTAGCTGGAATGCGTATGCTTTCTGATAACTTGAAGTGAAACTTTACAGTATAATTGTTGATATTAATAATGCCCTCTTCATCAGTCACTATACTAATAAGGTCAATGAATAAATGCAAACAAATGTTATGTTACATGTGTAGTTTTGTATGTGTCAACATAAAATGTCTGTCTATATAAAGCACATGTTATTGGCGCAGTATCTAAACAAACAGCTGAATGATCACACACTATGATCTCCTCATGAATGATTCATATATTGTGGTACAGTGTGCGAGTGCGAAGATGAAGAACGTAACACATGTAGGCTACTACATCAGCATCCGTGTCACCAAATATTAGATTCTTGGAGAGTACATTAAATTGAATGAAATTGTATCTCCCACTGAATGCCATTGCTTCCTAGTATTAATAAACAGTGGCCATTCAGACATAATTGTGTTCGTGGCTATTGCAAACACAGATGAAAGGTTGTTTTGCTTAAATAAGGTTAACATTTAATCTTATCCATGTAATAATATTAAAGGATTTACAGTGTGAATCAGGACAAACGGTGTAAATTGAAAATGTTGGTTCTTGATCCAAGTATGGAAAATCCAGAACAAATTTTCTGTGTCTATTATTTTGATGATGAAACCATTACCTACTAATGGGTGATTATTATTAGAATGGAAAGATGGCGCACATTATTGTGTGGGTGAAGGTTAGCTCACTCATTTATCCACTATTGATGACACCCATTTATATCAGTATAATTGGTAGGTACAGGACAGGGAACTACGATGAATAAAAACTTGTCAGACTGTTTCAACTAGGCATTATCTGCGGAAAATAGCCTAACAGACATTTTAACAAGCAAATTTCACAAGACACTGTCTAATCATGCTTCTTTTTCAGTTCCAAATTATCTCTAATTAGCCTATCTTTGGTGCCATTTTCACATTGTTTCCCATTGTTAAATAGCATTTTTGCTACCTTAAAAAGGCGAATATAGAAACCGGAAGTGTAATGAAATGCGGCAAATTCTTTAGCTACGTTGCCATAATTGATTGCCTGAATCAGTCATGACAAATGACGCGCCTTGTAAAACGGCTGAAATATAATTTTGCTGTTCGCCAGAGGAAACGTTTTATCAAAAATGGCTGGATAGAAGACTTTTTGTGGACGCCGACATGTTTTTTTAACGACCTGCAAGATTTTGAAAGTTAAATTCCATTTATTTCCGGCCACCTGTTTCACCAAGAGTGCTTCCAACTGGAAATGCTGGCTAACTAATGGTGTGCTGGTGTAAACAAGACAAATATTTAGCAAATAATTAGTCAGAAGATTTTGAGAACTAACATTTCTGATTGATTAAGGAAGAAGTACCTGGTAGTGTGCCAGGGCAGACAGCACTCACCAGCAGCTGTGGAGGAAAAGAAAAAGTGAACGGTAAAGTATGGAGACAGTTGGATTTACCAAGGCTGAGCTGAAGCCATCATTACCACAGCCTATACCTAGAGGTCACCAGATTGGCACATGAACTTCTCAATCCTCATGTAGACCTACAAACAGTAAGTGCAAGTAATTTCTATTTTCTGATATCTGTGCATTGTTGTGTGTTGTTGGCCACCATGCCATCAACTGGGTGTGTTGTGATCTCTTTACCTAGGCTAAAGCTTGTGCATCGTTTTTATGTGGCTGCTGATTTGTCCAGCCTGTTGTAATCAGACAAGGCCTCTTTTACACTGTGTACATATGTAACAGGAGGACTGTGTTTTTATCAGCATTATAGTTTTGTTATTGTGGCTGCCGTTCAATCCTTAAACCTGCTTGTGACTTTGTATGTCTTAAAGATAAAAAAAAAAAAAAAAAAAAAGAAGGTTAAACTCACTGAGGTTTTTCTGAGATTTGGTAGTTTGAGAGGAAAGCCAGATTTGTTGCATAAAAAGTAAACATGGCCTGAATATTGGTATTCAAAAATCAATGTTTATTCACCCCATTTGTTTCACTGCCAAGCACAGTGGCTAGTCCTGCATTATTTAGCCAGTAGGTTGCACTATTTGTGACATTTTTTGGCAGTGAATATGAGTGATGCTTATTTTCCACTGATATGACTCTTCCTATCATAAAATAATATTATCATGCACATTATCATACACATTACGTAAACCCTTGACTGAACTATATGTGCTGGTCATCAGATCTTGGTATTACATAAAAATATAACATGAATGGGTGGTAAATATTCTATTCGCAATAAAACATTACCTTCAGTCATGTTTATGAGACCTTTCTAGAATAAAAGTGCACAAAACATAAGAATGAAAGGGTGAGCGGCTGCAATTAAACTTTTATGGCTTTAAGTTTCAGAAGCCTTTTGCTGCATTTTTTAACATCACTCACTCGGTCTGTATAGCTCTGTATTCAGAGCTTTCATATTTTTATTTTTAGTAGTAGACCGTAACTTTTTAGTAAATACCGTGTACTGATTTTCACCTCAGAGGAGCATTAAAAAACAAAGAGTAAGGAAAGATGAAAGCTTGGTTATCAAGGAAAGTGTCAGTTGTAGAATAAACAACAAAAAGGGTAATGTGGGAAAGTGACTCTGCTGAAATAATGAATTATGAAAGGTGCTGCTACAAATGCTCAGGTGAAGTGGAATGGCTACTTGCATCTGCATGAATTAGGACCATGGCTAGAGACTTTAAAATTAACTAACTCTCACTCATACAGCAGTTTAAGGACTTGAAGTCTTCTTTTTCTTGTATTATCTGTGTGCTTGTGGTTAAATGTGTTGTCTTTTAAAGATGGTCAGTATCATGATATGTGATAATCATAATATTCTACCAGAGAGGAACAATGTGCATTTAAAGCACACTCTGTAAGAGGGTGGTGAGGTACTCATATGGCACATGGCAGGTTTGGCGAGACGATTACATATACTGTGGTAGCTTTCACTTTAATCGAGTTTGATGGCAGTTTAATAACACTGGATTTTCAAAACATTTTAGATTTTAAGATTTTAATATGATTTAAATGTGATTTTTACATCAATGTAATGAAACACCTGGATATGTAAGGTATTTAATTTGCTGCATTAGCCATAAACAGACATTCCTGTGAGTGAGACAGTTTAATCCTCCTCCTGTGGTGTAAATGTGTTTGGGAAATGATAGTTGATAGACTTCATCTATTTGACAACATGTGATAAGCTGCTTTAGTATTTAATGTTTATATTACTAATTTAATTTCCTATGATTGACATTTTATCAAGTATTTTGATATTGTGACTATACACAATGTGTGTGCAGATAAACATATCTACATGAGAGTAACACACTAAATTAGAAGCACCGTTTTATCACCAAGACTTGCTCAGTGCATGACCATGATAATTGGTAATTGGGTTGACTCAACTTGTATATCTGTAATATGCATAAGTATCTATAAATACAGATGCTGTTGTGTGGCAATTTGGAATACATTTTCATACAGTATTAAAGATGAGTGATTTTCTTTTAAGGATTGTGCCAAGCCAACTGAGAAAAGCTGGATGGAAGTCTTTACTCAACTTTGTCACAGTCACTGTTTTACTGATGTTTTATTGTGCCTGAGTTGAGTGTTTTTATATCAATGAATGAATTGTGCTGTGATCTGTCAGTCCTCCGACACCCACAGGAAAATCAGGCACTAATCTCTCAAAACATGGTACTATACCCATATTATTGTTACATCCATGTCCTTGGCCTCTAAATGGCAGCTGAACAGAATAACTGAAGAATTCCAGCACTAAAACTACCATAATTTGTTCCATTTATGAAATTGGTGTGATCAGTCAGAGTAAGAGTGGCTTTTTACAAATGGCTTATTTTTTGTTTTATAACAAATCTGTGCAGATGCTAGCAACCATTAATGATGACATCATAGGTTAGCCAGTCTTGTGATGTTTTGTGTATTTACTGCAGGCAGGAACATCTGTCAGCCAGTAAGTGCTTATGTGCGTGTGTGACTGTAAGTGGTGTAACATAGTTGATCCGTACGGACCTCCACCCACCTACGGTTCGGCACGCAGGTGAACCGCAGATTAATTGCAGACATTTGTCTCACTTTCTTTCTTTTTTTGTAGATCTGGGCCCGTATTCATCAAGCTTTTCAAAGTGCCATTTTAGTCTTAAGTGCAGAGAATTCATGAAATTTACTCCTACTTTTAAACTTAATAATAAAAGCAAGTTATCAAATTTCTTAAAGCTAAAAATCACTCTTACACTCCCAGTTATTTAAAACAGCTCCAGAGGTCTCTCAAGTGGTTAGAAGTTGGCAGTAGGGGCTTGTGATGGCGCTGTGGAGACATGTGCAAATGTTTTAGGAGAGGAAGAATTTCTGAATTATTTGACGATGCGCAGTTAATAGACGGGGTCGGACAGCGCAGGCATAAACTTTGTCAGCGAGTTGGTGAGGGACGTCATCTCACATCTCAAAGCCCCCCCATCAGACAGAAGCATGACTTAATACCAAAAGATGACTGCTCATTAAGTTCATGTGAAGGCTGAAACATGGAACATAAGAAGCATTATCCATTCAGTTGTGTCATTTTTAAATAGATAAAATCAACAAGAGGGGCTGTTGAGATGTAACTGTTAATTACAAACCTGTGGTAAAAAATCGAGTTCATACGTCGGTGTCATAGTGCAACACACACATGCAGTACAAGTGAAATAACTTTTGCTCTACCAATTGTTATGCATATACTCCATATACAATAGCCTTGGGACTCTGTTCCTGCTCATTGGTAAAGTGCAGTTCAGCATAGCCTAGCAGCAGCCTGAGGCCTGCGGTGAGTTTCTCAGCTTAATTTGACTTGCCTCCTCCATCTCTGTCATCCAAGGGCTGTTTTTGGACCTGGCTACCACATTATTAATAACGCTGATATATCCTCATTTGGCCCGCCAGGGAAAATGAATTATTATAATGGGCATAATTCCGCTGTTGCTTCCTAATTTCCCCTGCTTAGCATGTGGGGCAAGATAGATGAGATGTGTGATTGAGTGGAACAGTGACATGGATGCAGCGATTAAATGTTCTTAAGCTGAGCTGTGAGCATGGCCGAGGGGTCTGTATGTGCTAAGCGGGGAAAAACTTTCATCAGCGATTCATTGAGGCAAGCGCAAGACGAGACATTGTGCGGGGTAGGGAGCTTTTCAATGAGTAATCATGTTGTAATGTAATGAATATTAATTAGCTGATATTAACAAGGTCCCCTCCGGCCAAACAATCTTTCAACTGTTCACTCATCTGTGGGAGGTCTGCCTAACCAGAGCTTTCCAAACACAAAGAAAGCTGTTTGTTTATCGTGATGAATGCTCCATTTCCACTATCGCACTCCGTTCGGTTCAATGCTTTGTCCTCCCCTCCACTCTTTCCAGCCAGTGTTTTGGTCCAGGATGACTCTGCTCTTCTTCTACGCCCAACTTTGATGAATGTGCTGTCCAAGATATGTAACAAAATCCAGCAACTAGTTGGCATTGCTAGATTTGGCACTGAGCCATGCTCTAATTGGAAACACTGCCATCATGCTGGACTAATTATGGTTTCCATAGCAACTGCACAGTTTTGTTTTTTTAATTCTGTAGAGTCGTGATAGATTTGAGAAAAAAATATCAAGAGCAAGGTATACGCTTTGAACTGTTCTTTTCCTGCTCTCATACCCATATTACCTGGTGAGTGAGTTTACATCCAATCTGTATTAATGATTTAATGCCATCCTGCATATGGCAAAGAATTACAGTACATATAGAATGACAGAAATTATTCTGTGTATTTCATATCTCATGCTGCCTAGCTATTATTAAACTTGTCTTACCCAGGGTGAGAGCACAGGTCTGTGAAGTTATTAAAGTTCACAGTCGTGGGTTCAGTGATCCGCTGGTTATTGTTTTCAACTGCCTCCTCTGCTTATCTGTCTTTTTTAACTTTAAAACCATGCACAAATACACCTAAGTATATACATGCACACAGACACATGCACTTGGCCTAATCATGTAAATACACGTTCAAATATATTTTAGGGGCAACAGCAGAAACCTACTACTGCTGGCCAACCTTAAAGCACAGCAGAAGCATCGCTTGGTATTGTAAATGTGTGGTGTATACATGTGTTTTTTGACAAATCTCCTTTACTACTACTTAATTTTTAGAATACTTTTGAAGGTTTTTTTAGTTGATGTGCTTATAGTGAAACCATACTTAGCTCAAGGAATAAAACTGATGATTTATGATTCTGTAAAACAATCAGATAGAGACAGGGACATTTGGTAAACAGCATCCAAGCAAAATAATACAGCATACACACATTGTTTATTTAATGTTTATTTATGTTTTTTTTTTTGTTTTTTTTAGTAGGGAACAATACCTTACATAGATAGACTGAAAAGAGCAAGCCAATGTGTGTATTATACTGTTTTTAGCAATTGCTAATTCAAACCAATCCCTAGAAGGGCTTTTAAAGAAATAAAACATTAAAACAGGATATGAAAAGTATAATAAGTTACAGTGCAGCACAAGATAAAAGGAGTAGAATGAGTATATCCAATTGTTTATTTGTTGTAAATCCAATAGCAGATTTCTAAGGCTTTACTTAAAGACAGCTGACATCATGGTGCTTTGTTCTGTGTATTCTGGTGATTAAGATGCTGCCACATAAAAGGCTAAAAGCCTGCTAAAGCCCAGCCATGACTCCCCACGGAGTAGTCTGGTGTCTAGTAATCTGTGTGTGCGTGTGTGCGCGCACGTGTGTGTGTGTGTGTGCGCGCGTGCGCACTCTGTGTGGATAGGAAAATGATGACGGGAATAATATGACACATGTAGGCGAGGGACAGTGCCTGTGTGTTCTTGGAAACCTGCGTTGCTCCATCTGCTGCTGTTAGGCAACCAGCTGCCTGCCTCCCATCGGCCCAGCAACGCCATCCACAACTACTCTGAAACCATGGCAACCGGCTCCCGCCTGTGAGTGCCCAGAATGAATGACCCCCCCTTCTCTCCTTCTCTTCTTTTCATCTTCTTTTGTGAATAATGTCAAGGGTCTTTTATTTCTGACATGAATGGT
>NW_024044005.1:0-11747 GCF_014851395.1 Micropterus salmoides
TTAGAATAAAATATCAGTTTGCAAATACATCAGGGTGATACTAGTCCTTTACTCTAGTTTGTAAACCATTCACACAACAAATAACATTACAAACCATTTCTGTAAAATTTCATCTGCTATTCACTTGCACAGCTGTTCCAGGCCTGTAAGACCAACCACTCAAAACACTGACTGGAAATGTGAAAGGAGAGGAAAGAACTAATAGTAATAGTAAGAGAAGAAGCAAACATCCAGGGTTTCCATTCAGAGCTGGCTATGCCCTTGGTACAGTCACATTTTACAACAGGCTTCTAATGATAATATATAATAAATGAAGATGCCATAGCTCACTGATAGCTAAAGGCCTTCATAACAGTGTTGTTTAGTGCACACATTGCTGCGAAATTGGATCATTCATTTATGTCATGTGTATCATTTCCACGCAAAATGTAATTTTAAAAAGACATAACTCGGTTATGTCTCCATTATTGCATTCCATTATTCTATTACAATCCATTTACGAACACCTGTTCATTTGGCAGATATGACTAAATTTGTATTCACAATAATGTGACCCTTGTCAGGGCAACTATTCATAACATAAGGGTTTCACCTCAGGCACTGACACTGTCACAAATGCTGCAATGTGTTTGATATACGATAATGACTCCAGGGTTGATTGTGCTGGGCCTGTCAAGGACTCCTCACAACGCGCTTAGAGCAGAGGTCGAAACCGTAATTGGAATTTAGGAAGCTGACAGGCTTGGTGTAATACACTGACCTTGGACCAAAAAACCTGAGACATGCAGTAGGAGGCTGGGGTTTACAAAGGAGGGTAACACAGAAACACATTGAGAGAGACACAACATGGGTCTCAGAGAACGCACAGTTTGTTGAGCAAAAATTAAGATTCATTTTATATTAAGATATAAACAGACAAAGGTATTCTACATTTACATTTTTATTTAGCTGACACTTTTATCCAAACCAACTTACAATTGCTATACATGTCAGAGGTCGCACGCCTCTGAAACAACTAGTCATCCAGGTCATAGTTATTCAACGAAGGTTAAATTCAAGGGCAACTGGACTTGGTTGAAGATACTTCAACCAAGTCCAGTTGCTGGTACCTTGTTGGTACCTGGAACTGTAACTGTTCAACTCTTCAAAGTCAAGGGCAACTGGACTTAGTATCTTCAACCAAGTCCAGGTGCCCGTGACTTTAACCTTCGTTATACAGGGTTAAATGTCTTGCTCAGGGACACAGTGGATGGGTCACAGTGGGGGGACTGAACCCGGGTCTCTCACACCAAAGGCATAGTCTTATCCATTGCACCATTGCTAAGCCCTGAGAAAAAAAAAAAAAAAATATATATATATATATATATATAGAACTTGTATTTTTTAGAATACCTTTGTCTGTAACATACTATAATACAGCTCCTTGTTCTGTTGTACCTGTTGGTAAAGAATACACTGTATAGGGAAGAATTACTGTAAGTAATAAAATGTGAAATAAAGTGTTACTGTTTTGTCTTGAAGATATGAGAGTCCCAGGTGTTTAAAATGTCACAGATAAAGTTATAGTCTTTCAGATTTCCACAATATCTTTTTGATACTATATATGGTATTGTTTCAGCAGTAGCCATTAATATCAGTAATTATTTCTCTACACCATTGTTGGTGGCAGAGTCCGCCATTCCATATTTATTTATGTATAACATTTAAGTTGCTATTTCATGTCCTCTTTGGCTACCTGCCATTGCTTTAGAGGGACAGTCAGAGTAACAGACATAGAGTAACATGTGCAACAGTGGGGACTCTGGTGTGAACCCAGAGAGAGTAAAGTTAGGTGAGTACTTCCTTACCATGTTGGTGTTAAATTAAAGAAGATTATTCAAGAAGAAATGTAGCCTGCTTACAACCAGGCCAGAAGCGCTGGAGAACGCTACCAACCCAGAAAACAGGGTTATATACTATATTGCCAACGAGGTTAGCGCTGTTGTGTAGAAAATTCTGTGTGCAGCATGAAATCAGATCGTTATTGTGTCTTCTTTTTTAAAACAATGTGAGTCTGTTTGGGTGCTCTGTAAACCGATAGATCAGTTGCTGTTCTGTTGTATTTCTGATAAAGTTGAAACTTACACCACAGGTGTGTCCAAATCAACCAGGACAGAAATCTTAAGGAACGCAACCCTAACCATGCAGTCCTATTATAGCAATTAAGGTCACATTTCATTCACATGAGAGTTGTAGCTGATGCTAAATCCAGCGTAAACCCATTTCCATGACAACACCGGAAGTCGCTCGTTCGCGACCTTTACGTTTCGTAATGCAATTATAATATGTTTTACTTGTTTAATGTAATTCTGAGTAAAAGTGTGACTTAAAGCTGTGTTTACATTGTTCTTGTTAAATTTATGAAGAAGAGAAAGGTTTTATTGCTAATCACATGACTGTTACCCGGAAGTATTAAGAGTAGCACCAGAGAGAAGAGAGAGTGGCGGGTGAGGACAGCGAACTTTTAAGCTCCCGTCTGTTATTCTACAGCTGGTCTACATGGTGAACACGGTAATAATTATTGAGTTAATTATTAAGCACTGTTTAATGTTGTTTACAAGAAAATGAGACACATTGTATCGGTCTGTATAAGAATAAGAGACAGAGTATATAAACGTTGTTTTGGGGTCCTTTGTGGTTTTGTTTATCTTCTAGTTTTCACGGTGTTCCATGATACTTCAGAGAAGAATAAATGTGAACGTGGACATCAGTAAGAAGCGTGGACTCTTTTTATGACCATTGTAGTTAAAGTGAAAATGTGCCTAACTCCATCATCCACGAGGTCTTCAGTGTGCAGCTCTGCTCCATATCCTGTGGTTAACTTCAGGTCTTCAGTGTGCGGCTCTGCTCCATATCCTGTGGTGAACTTCAGGTCTTCAGTGTGCAGCTCTGCTCCATATCCTGTGGTTAACTTCAGGTCTTCAGTGTGCGGCTCTGCTCCATATCCTGTGGTGAACTTCAGGTCTTCAGTGTGCAGCTCTGCTCCATATCCTGTGGTGAACTTCAGGTCTTCAGTGTGCGGCTCTGCTCCATATCCTGTGGTTAACTTCAGGTCTTCAGTGTGCGGCTCTGCTTAATTTCCTGTCGGAGACTACAGGCTTCAGTATGCAGTTTTGCCTCATCTCCAGCAGTCTACTTCAGCCTACAGCATCCATTTCAGGTCAGACTGTGCGTACTGAAATTGAAAATAAGTCCTCTGGCAAAAGATGGACAGTTCCACAACAACGGCGTAAAGAAACTGTTTGCTATGAAATAAAAGTCTATAGTTGCTAAGGACTGTGAGAAAGACAGAGAGCAAAGGTTAACTGTTAACTAATAGTAACATCCTGTTTTCCACTTTCTATACACCTTTCTATAAAGTCAATGACCACAAGTGCTGGTACAACTTGAGTGTCAAATTCCAAATTGGCAACAGTATTAGCCATAAGATAAAGGTGTAACAAAATTAGCTTCATTGTCTATCACAGTAATTCATGTGCTTGCAAATTACCTTGTCTCTTCCTTCAAGTGTCAGCGTATGCCAGGAAGATTACAAAATGTCAGTTCGTAGTGAATGGTCGTCTCAGGATGGCGAGGTATCTAAACAGATTGATTCCCTTTCAGATGTGCACGGTGTTTTAGACTCTAATTCAATTGCAGCAGAGAAAGAGAAAATAACAGCTCATCATGCTAAAAATGAGAAATCTAAAACAATGCTTAAGGAGCCTATTTCAGCTGCAGCACAGTTAGATGATGAACCAAGAAAATCCTCCCGTGACAGACGTCCAACACGTAAAATGATAGAGCTGAAAGAGCAAGAATCAATCCAAAGAGAACGGAAATTCAATTCAGTGTATGAGAAATGGAAAACACAAGTTAAGAATGCTCGTACAAGACTGAAGCAGGCGTGCTCCGAGAGCGTCTTGTATGACATGATGGATGTAATTGAGAAGCTTGAGTCTGAATTAAAGGAGTTATACGACAACATACGGTTAAAAACTGCACCAAGCCAAGAAATTTGAAGAAAGATTGATGCAAGTGTAGCCGTGACAGCTGATTTGTTGGGACTAATGAGGGTTCGCCTCATTGAAGGAGAAGAAGAGTTTGAGGGTGAGGCGGAAAAGGCAAGGTTACGCATGCTGCTTGACAGTGAATATGCTAGGTCCATATATGGGTCCACTGTTTCCAAAGCCACCGCACTCAGCCACCGCTCCAACCGTCCTTCAGAGTCACCAAGTATTTCAGCTAAGAGAGCTGAGACAGCCGCACAGCTGGCTGCAAAGAAAGCTGAAGTTGAAAGGGAAGCTGCTATCGAAGCACAACGTGTGCAACTGAAAAGGCTAGAAAATCAAAGAGACACTGAGGTCATCGAAGCAAGGCTCAGAGTATTTACAGAGGAAGAGTCAAAAGAAAAGAGTGAGAGATACAGTTCCCCGTGCAGTGAAGGAAATGTTCCCCTTGCAGGATGCCTGGAACGGCAAGTTACACAGAATGAAGCATCTTTAGTGCAGACATTACAGCAGTCAATGGCCCTCACTCGACTTCCATTACCATAACCTTCTGTATTCTCCGGTGACCCACTGAAGTTTACAGAATGGAGCACAAGCTTCAAAGCCCTTATAGAGAGACGATGTTCTAATCCTGCAGATAGGTTGTTTTACCTACAAAGGTACGTAAGTGGGGAGGCAAGGTCTGCTCTGGAAGTCAGCTTCTACAGAAAAGATGAAGAGGCATATCAGCAAGCATGGAAGAAGCTGAATGCAAGATATGGTCACTCCTTTGTGGTGCAGCGTGACTTCCGAGAGAAGCTTAATAAGTGGCCAAAGATTGGTGCTAAGGAGTATGTTAAGCTAAGAGAGTTTAGTGATTTTCTGCAAACATGTAGTGATGCTATGCCTCACATCAAGGGTTTACAGGTTCTGAACGACTGCGAAGAGAATCAGAAGATGCTAGCCAAACTCCCTAATTGGATAACGTCCAGGTGGAATTGTTTTGTCACAGAACAGTTGGATCAAGACAAAGACTATCCAAGCTTCAGAGAGTTTGCTTCATTCATCTCAAAGGAAGCACGTATAGCATGTAATCCAGTGTCATCGCTGCATGCACTAAGGCCTGAGGAAAAGTCATTCAGAGAAATAAAACGTCCAAAGGCAAACACCTTCGCCACTAATGTGAAAGCCTCAAATGCATCAAGTACCACAGCTAAATCCTTCGATGTAGAGGAGATCAAGTTGAGGGATTCCAATAAACCAAACAAAGGAAGCATGCCAGCTCATACTCAAGCACAGCCAAGTGTATGTGTGTGGAGAGAACCACTCCATACAAGTGTAAAAGTTTAATGGAAATGTCTGTGGAGGATAAGAGAAAGTTCATCCAGGACAATAAGCTGTGTTATGCATTCCTGAGGAAGGGACATAATTCAAAGGACTGCAGGAACAAGGCCATGTGTAGCATATGCAAAAGGAACCATCCCACTCCGTTGCATGAAGACCGCCCCTCAGCAGACCAGACTTCTTCTCAAGGCATCCAGAAAGCTGAAGGAAACATATCCTCACTATCTTGTTATGTGAATGGAGGTGAGGGTGGGAGCACATCAATGATTGTTCCAGTGTGGATCTCTTCACATGGAAACCCAGATTCCGAAACGCTGGCTTATGCCGTATTGGACACTCAGAGTAGTCACACATTTGTGGACTAGGAGCTTTGTGGAAGATTGCAGGCATCAATGGAACCAGTAAAACTAAAGCTTTCAACTATGATGGGAAGGGTTTCCATCGTGAAAAGAGTCAAAGGATTCAGAGTCAAAGGATTCTCTTCAGGTTGCCTCATCAACCTGCCTCCTGCCCACATCACATCCCCACATGTGAGACAGCTAATAAGTGGAAACACCTATCAGTCATAGCCCCTGATATGCCCCCGCTAATGGACTGTGGAGTGGGACTTTTGGTGGGTTACGACTGCTCCAGAGCCCTGGCACCACGAGAGGTCATCACTGGAGGTGACTATGAGCCTTACGCTATAAAGACGGACTTAGGGTGGAGCATCGTAGGGAGCTCACCACAACTCCAGGGATGTGACTAGGCTGTGCCATCGGATATCTGTTAGGGAGCTTCCACCTGTGACACCAGTTGCTGCTATTAAAGCCCTCAAATCTGATTTTGCAGAACAAGATCAGGAGAGAAAAGCATATCTCAAGAAGACATTCAATTTCTGCAGGTCTTAAAGGAAATAATCCATCAGAACGAGTGCGGCCATTTTGAAATGCCCCTTCCATTCAAAGCACATCCTCACCTCCCTGATAACAAGAAGCTTGCCTTGATCCGCCTGAAGCACCTTAAAAAGAAACTGGACAGAGATCCTAAATTTAAGGATGATTATGTGAGATTCATGGAAGGTGTCTTCAAGGATGGTGACGCAGAGAAAGCAGACAAGCAACCAGAATCAGGAAGTGTGTGGTACATCCCACACCAAGGCGTCTATCAGCCAAGGAAGCCAGATAAGATCAGGGTAGTTTTCGACTGCTCTGCAAAGTATGAAGGCACTGCCTTAAACGACCATCTGCTAACAGGACCTGATCTTACAAACGGGCTGATTGGAGTGCTCTGTCGTTTCCGCAAACATCCCATTGCCGTCATGTGTGACGTGGAAAATATGTTCCATAGGTTTCACGTCAGCAAAGAAGATAGAGATTATCTACGCTTCCTGTGGTGGGAAAGTGGGGATACAGAGTCAGAGCCCAGGGAATACCGTATGAAGGTCCACCTTTTCGGAGCATCTTCATCACCAGGCTGTGCCAATTACGGCATGAAGCATATTGCCAGCCAAAATGAGAAAAGGTATCCTGAAGCAGCTAGCTTCATCAGAAAGCACTTTTATGTGGACGACGGCCTCATAAGCCTAGAGTCAGTCGACGAGGCAGTCAAGCTGGTGAAAGAAACCCAAGCACTGTGTGCTGAAAGAAAGTTGCACCTTCATAAATTCATCTCCAACAGTCGAGAGGTCCTAGAGTCCATTTGTGTTACTGAACGCGCTGCTCAGGTGAAGAACGTGGATCTCAACTGTGACGATCTTCCAGTCCAGAGAGTGCTAGGAGTCAGATGGAATGTGGAGGGTGACGTCTTCTCCTTCAAGGTCTCACTTGATGAGAAACCAGCTACACGACGTGGAGTCCTCTCAGTTGTGGCTTCAGTGTATGATCCATTAGGATTCTTGGCCCCATTCATCCTACCAGGAAAACGAGTGCTACAAGAGATGTGTCAGAAAGGCAGCGGTTGGGATGAGCCACTTCCCAGCGTTTTGAAGCTGAAGTGGGAGAGCTGGATCAATGATTTAAGAAATCTGGACAAGATTCAGATCCCAAGATGCTTCGTACCAGAGAACTTTGGAAAGGTCCTGAGAGTGGAACTGCATCACTTTTCAGATGCCAGCAGTCAAGGCTATGGTCAGTGCTCATACATCAGATTGGTGGGCAAAGATAAGGTGCATTGCGCCTTGATTATGGGCAAAGCAAGAAAATAGTCATTATACCAAGACTAGACCAAGACAAAAATAGTCACTATACCAAGACTAGAGTTACTGCTGCAGTAATATCTGCTGCTATGAGCAGTATGCTGAAGGAGGAACTGGAGATAAAGATCGACAAAGAATATTTCTGGACAGACTCACAAGTAGTTCTTGGTTATATCAATAACGAAGCCAGAAGTTTTCACGTTTTCGTAGCAAACCGTGTCCAGAGAATCCGGGAAACCACTGACCCAGGGCAGTGGTTTTATGTCGACACAGAACACAACCCTGCTGATCACGCCTCAAGGGGCCTCAAGGTAGGAGAGCTGCTCAAGTCAAACTGGCTCACTGGGCCCAAGTTCCTGTGGGAGAGAGAGGTAGATCTCCAGAGCTGCTGATAGGAGACCCTGAGGTCTCACTCTCGTCAGGCTTGCGCAGAAAGATGCCTTTGAAAAAGAGTTACACATACTCCAGACATCGGGAAAGATTTTAATATTTAGCATATTTAGTATTGATCCCTCCCCACCGTTCACGTACTGCGGTATGGACTGTTTTGGTCCCTTCTTTACCAAGCAAGGCCGCAAGGAAAACAAATGTTATGGCCTCCTTTTCACGTGTCTAAGCTCCAGAGCGGTCCACATAGAGATGTTGGATGACATGACGACCGATACATTCATCAATGCTTTACGGTGTTTCCTAGCCATCCGTGGAGCCGTCAGACATATCAGATCAGATCAAGGATCAAACTTTGTTGGAGCAAGAAATGAAATGGAAAGAGCTCTCAAGGAAGTAAACAAGGACAGAGTGGCTACATACCTGGCAGATAAAGAGTGCGACTTCTGCATGAATGCGCCAGCCTCGAGTCATGCTGGCGGTGCATGGGAGCGGCAGATCAGAACAGTAAGGAGTGTGCTTGGCTCAGTCCTTGCTCAAATGCTGGAAGATTGGACGACACTTCTTTAAGAACCTTCTTTTATGAAGCCATGTTCATTGTAAACAATCACCCTCTTACTGTTGATAGTATCAGTGATCCCACAAGTATGGAGCCATTAACACCAAATCATCTGCTCACCATGAAATCCTCTGTTCCTCTGCCCCTGCCAGGTAACTTTGTTAAGGAAGACTTGTATGCCAAAAAACGTTGGAGACGGGTGCAATATCTGTCCGAGCAATTTCGGAATAGGTGGAAGAAAGAATACCTTGCCAATATCACTCTTAGGCAACGATGTGCAAGTCGGAGATATCGTCATTGTAAAGGAAGAAGAGCTGCCTCGTAATGAATGGAAACTTGCCAAGGTTCTTAAAGTACACAAGAATGATGATGGGCTGGTGCGAAGAGTTACAATACAGATTGGAGAGTGGAAGTTAGGAAAAGGGGGGAACGCCTCAGCCAGCCATCCATCGTTGAGCGACCCATTCAGAAGTTAGTTATTCTCGTAGAAAGCAGCTAAAATTCTGCTTCGTAGCCCTAGTGCAGTTAGTCACTGACCACATATCTCCTTTCTGTGTTGTTAAAGGAAGATTATTTTTCTTGGACCATGTGTGGTGAGAAAGTGTTCTCAATTGATATTATAACATTTAACTTTAATCTGGTGTATACTGTATATATCATTAAATGGAGAATTTAACTGTTAATCCACCACACCACTCAGTTTCAGATGTTTTATGAGTGACCTTAACAAATGCTTTGAAATAACCATTGATTGATTTATTAGATTAATATGCATGTATAAAACACCAAGGTTGTATGATATGTTATTAATTAATCAAGGTCATTTGGTGGGAGTGTAGCTGACGCTAAATCCAACGTAAACCCGTTTCCATGACAACATCGGAAGTCGCTCGTTCGCGACCTTTACGACGATAAAGTCGTTTCGTAATGCAATTATAATAGTGTTTACTTGTTTAATGTAATTCTGAGTAAAAGTGTGACTTAAAGCTGTGTTTACATTGCTTTTGTTAAATTTATGAAGAAGAGAAAGGTTTTATTGTTAGTCACATGACTGTTACCTGGAAGTATTGAGAGTAGCGATAGAGAGAAGAGAGAGTGGCGGGTGAGGACAGCAAACTTTTAAGCTCCCGTCTGTTATTCTACAGCTGGTCTACATGGCGAACGTGGTAATAATTATTGAGTTAATTATTAAGCACTGTTTAATGTTGTTTAAAGGAAAATGTGAGACACATTGTATCGTCTGTATAAGAAATAAGAGACAGAGTATATAAACGTTGTTTTGGGGTGCTTTGTGCTTGAAACGGTTTTGTTTATCTTCTAGTTTTCACGATGTTCCATGATACTTCAGAGAAGAATAAATGTGAACGTGGACATCAGTAAGAAGCGTGGACTCTTTTTATGACCAGTGTAGTTAAAAGAGTCTTTGGTGTTTCATGAATTAAGGTATGAAAAAGCATGAGACTTGATTATTTCAAACTATTATGTATATATCAGAAGGTCGGCGGTTCAATCCCCGGCACCTCCAGGCTGCATGTCCTTGGGCAAGATTAAGATAAAGACCCCAAATTGCCCCTGGTGGCTGTTCCGCCAGTGTGAATGTTAGTGTCTGTTTGAGAACTTACACTCAGTGTGTGAATGCAGATACAGTGTAAAAAAAGTGTGAAAAGATTAGCTACACAAATACACAGCATTTACTTGGTGTTTGCAGTATGTACTATGGGCCAAATTTAGTAACATCCCGAATGTGTGCATTCTAAAATATTGCAAGTGTAATTATAGTACCTGTTATGGGTGATCAACTAAGAATTATTGCGTAAATGACAACAGGTACAATCACAATTGAGGAGGCACTATTTAAATGAGGGTTTTGCGTGTTTTAATGGTCTCCGCCATGGAGAGTCGGAAGGGAAAGCAGCCACTGCGAAAACCTTGATTTGTTTCATTCAGTGCGTCCCGAGTATGTGGAAATCGTACGTATCTGCCCATCCTGCCTAAGACTGCACTAAGTAGTTGTGACAGCGGCCCTGAAAAACTGCTTTGGGAAACGTATGCTGGACTGACCCAGACGCCAGAGGGCACAATCACCGACCGTTCGCAGCGTGCCCTGTCGCTCCACAATCTCCTGTGCCTTGGCTCCTGTGCCTTGGCCCTGTACTCCCCAATGCTCCAGTCCCTCTCCGATACCTACAATGGATTGTAGCAGCGCTACACAACTTTCTAAATCCTTCCATCTCACTGTTATACAACAGTATTGCCAAAGCTTCAAGGAAAATACAAAAAGATTCATATAGTTAATCGAATAAATAAATAAAATAATGTTATTACAATATATATTAGTATAATATTATCTAATATATGGCTGTCCCCGACTAAGGATTTAGATAGTCGAATCAGAATAGTCAAGTCCTGCCTATAGTCGACTGATAGTCGAATCTTTGTGTGGGGGAGTTACACACGGTAGCTCCGCTTTAATCTTGAGAAGCTGCAGAGCTGCAGTCTCTATTCATTCAACTTACGCTGTAAATTTCCAGCTAAACTGAGGCATTTTGAAAACCTTTTTCTCCTCTCTCTCTCTCTCTGTCATCCACCGGACTTGTGTGAGTTTTGCGTGCATGCCGTGCTGCTGACAACTACATGCACGTTGCTGTTCCTCGCGGATCTATTAAGTAGCTGGCTATTTAAAAATGATAAAATTCTTTGTGTGGTTCATCAACGGTGATAAATTATCCGAAAGTCCCGCAAGGTGCGGACAACTCGGCACAGCACCAGCGAAGCTGGGCTCAGTCTCTTCAGCAAGTATTCTTCTTCCGCCACCACACACACACACACACACACACACACACACACACGCTATGCCTACACAGGCGCACTGACGACCCAGGGTTAGGGTTACGATTTTGGATTTATTTACGCACTTTAAAAACATTTATTGGAAGTTTTATTCTTTTTGCATGTTTATTTACAGCATTAAACGTTGAAATGTATATTGTAATAGGCTGTTTATTAAGATGGTGTTGCACTCACATGAAATTGCTTTTAGGCTTGTTAGATCACATTGCGTGTAGTAAATCAATGTGTTAGCATGTTACCGTCCCATTACTGAAAGTGAATGCCCCAAATCATTAAAGCAGAAGTAGTAAATGAACAACCGGTGCTATCTTGTACCTTTGGGAGACGTCATTCTCCATGCCACCTTATTGCGTCAGTGTATATGTTAATTTGCCACTCATATCAAGTTTGCACACGTTTTTACTCATGCAAACCTTTAGTAAAT
>NW_024044006.1:0-20202 GCF_014851395.1 Micropterus salmoides
TTGCACCACAGGTGTTTGCTCCAGTTGTCATGTCAAGATAGTACATTTAAAACGGTAAAACATACAAGAATAAAAGTTCAGTTTCAACTTTTTAAGCCATTAGATTTAGTCTTTAGGCTCAGAGCATCCATTTAACACCTAAAATTCTAGCTTTTGTGTGTTTCAGTGGTGTGTTTTTGTTATTTCTTGGGGCATTTTATTCCTCCTTTATATAGCATTAGTGGAAAGAGGACATGAAATGAGAGAGAGAGCGTAACAAAGACCCGTGGCTGAATTTTGGACCAGTTATGTTGCTGATATTGAATTATATTATATGAGCTTGACCCTGAAGTCACACGTGCCCTTATGTTTCTTTTGACAAATCAAAGACTTTTAAAATCTTGGAGTTGAGTGTTTGAGTGTGTTCAGTCGGTAGGGATTTTCAGTCCCTACCAACTGAAAATTAGGTTTTAGGGCTCAGGCGATGTAAGATGTGCGTCACAACATCTGCACTGGTATTTTCAGGTCAAGAATGAATCTCCATGCTCGAGAAGATACATTTTGTAAGATCTGTTTGGACTGAGGCCAGACTGAGTTGTGTTTTCTTGTGTTGTATCTCGCTGCTCCCAGATGGAAACCTTGGAAGTGGATGAAAAGCTGTTCAATGTCAGCCTAAAAATCCTACAAGGGTTTTTGGAAAAGAACTCAAAGAATGAAGCTGAACCTTTTGCAGCACGATAGGGATCATAAAAATGCACCAACTGCGGCCACAGGAGTTCTTATTTAAATAGGAGCAAGGTAAAGTGCTTCCTTATTCATGCAGGGAAGAGTCTCAGTCTGCACTGCTCTGCTCATTGTTGGTTGTTATTTATTCTCTTTGCTCACTCTGATCTTCCCTGGTAACCTGACGATTTCAATGATTCCTGTATCTCCTTTTTTTATTCTATCTGGGTTGTTTTAGTTTTGCATCATCACTGCCATGTTGCTGCTCAAACATTCAGCAGAACTCACTTTGATGGGTTCTTGTGAGACGTAACTCTTCCTGACCGGCAGAGGTCTAATTAAAATGCACAGTTAATTGCTGACATTTCCAGTCATTATCCAGTTCAAAAATGCTGTTGCATAATGTGGTCATTAACCAGAAAAGGATTAACAACATTTGGATGACAGAAAGTTGCACAAGAAATACAAATCTTATATATCATATCATGTCTTACTTTTATATTATCATATTCGTGGTTATCTTTCTGAACAGGCCCAGGGGCCAGAGGTATCAGGGACCCCTGGGCCAGAGCTTTTCTAGCCCCTCTGTTTGAAGTGACAGTTAACATTTGTTGAATCAATCAACAATCAAACGACTACAGAGAGAGAGAAAATAAGTATAAACGGACTCAAAACGATTACAGAAAGACCTAAAATGACCACAGAGAGAAACATGCGGCCACTAAGAGATGCAAAATGACTGAAGAGAGAGAGAAAACAACCATAAAGAGGCACACCATGACCACAAAAAGACATCAAATAACAACAGAGACAAAATGACCTAAAAGAGAGATAAAAGGAGGGATTGGGGCCTTTAACATGTCTATGCTTATTGTCTCATTATCCGTCCATGATGATACTGTATCTTAATCATTATGTAAAGGTTGTTACTGTATCTCGAGGTTGCGAGCACAAACACACAGACGTTTGTTCCTTGACCTTATTGTAACCTGAACCCTAATACCAAGTCTTAACCCTCAAAAGTGGGGTCCTCAAATTTTGACACGAGTCCCTATCAGTAAGTGTGCATTCAGATTGAAGTCCCCACCGGGTTATAAAAGCCTGAAGCACACACACACAAACAGAGTGGTGGGAAGCCATTAGCCAGATTAGACTGCATGAGTCTATTAGCAAACTGTTACTTTACTGTGATTTACTGTTAGCTCTCGGGGCTGGGTCGTACGTCACAGACTACTCCAGGAGAAATTATTTAAACAACGGCTGTCACGAGGCTTGTTGTTGTTTATGACAGACACAGTCATTGTAGTGTTGAAAGGGGCTTCAGAGAAACAAGAAATGTAAGCTTGGTGGAAGCGTTTATCCGTCATGTATACTACAATATGAGAAGGATCAGACCACTGGGTGCGTGCGTGGTGCGTATGCATCCATGTTTTTCCTGAACTTCTGAGGACCAAATAAGAACAGAAAGATGAGGGAAAACCTCAATACCTTTTGTCATGAATGCTTCTGTGCCCACAATAAAAACGTTCTTAGACTGTTTCTGAAGGAACACAGACTCAAAACAACAGTTTAGGTTCAGCTATAATTTCTCACCAGAGGTCCAGGAGAGCCAGTTTCCAGCAAAGAGCGTATATGAAGTTTAATGCAGATGTATTTATCTGAGCTTTAACTTTTATCTTACACATGTACACATGTGAGTGGTTCACACTGTTTCCATTGCTGCGTAAACCTGTCAACATTTTTTAACTGTAAAAAGTGTAACAAATGTAAATTTTCCCAGTTTAGGGTAAAGAAGAAGAACAGACAGGGATTGGCCACCTGGCAATTCTGGCATATGCCAGAGGGGCCGGACTATTTGTTTTGGGGTGGGCTGGTCAGATTGATATTAATATCAGTGTTTCCCACACATCAGCTCTACTTGGGCAGCCATTGAGGTATTTTAAGGACTGCCCAAAATATTTGGCGACCCATTTAAGCATTTTGCAGAGAAACACTCAGAGAAACGATCCTCACAATATTTCACAAGCACGGACCAGGTAAAGCAACAGTGAACACTTTGGTGCAGGTGCAACTGGGTACAATGTTGGTTTCGGTTTCGATTGGCTTCCTCATTAACAAGCCTCCTCCGCGCACCCACGGGTGAAAACGGTATCGCGGGTGAAAATCGCAAGTGCTGTGTCATTTCGGCCACTTCATAAAACAGCCCACTGCTGATGGAGAAAGTCAAGAGGGCTGACAAATACAGGGAGAGAGAAAAGAAAGAGGTAGGGCAAGCTGCTGTGTTTGCAGCAGAGGTGTATGCTCCTTGCTTGTGTGGAAATATTAGAAGTGAAGGCAAGGAGAGCAGAATTAAGTAGGCTAGTGAGTAATGTTTTTATTCATGTGTATTCCAATGTTGACAGCAGTGTGTGAGAAAACATTTTTCTGCAATGTTAAAATCGGCTACTGTGTTCATGGACGTTGCTGGAATCGGTACAGATAGGGACCCCCAGTCTTCTTGTAGGCTGAATGAAAATGCTTTGAGAAAGGTTTAATTGCACAATAAGAAACATGCAATGCATTTTGAATACAGAAGAAACAAATGTGCATTTGTGGCAAGTTGAGGGTTTTTCTCCCTCCCGCCACTATATGGCACTGCACTGGTGCTCTGACAACCGGATGCCACTGCCATGGTCTATAAGTACAGGTGATGATGCACCTGTGTCAGTCTCTTTCTTACCTGGGTTGGGCGTCTCGGCTGTTGGCGATGGTGATCCGGCGTTGTGGTGTGCTGATGCGAGTGCTGTCACAGCTGTTATGGCCTGCAGCGCAACAGTTTAGCTGGTGGTTAATACCCCTAAACCTGCGGAGTCACTGGTCGGCGTTCTGTATGCACGCGACATTGCTCTCGGTCCGTGTGGTAAGTGTGCTGTCTGCTTGCATGCCAATGGAACTGTCTGCTGTGTGTGGTTAGTAAACACAATGCTCCCTTGATTGTTTTAGAGCGAATCGTTTGCTGTGTCTCGATCTGGCCTGTGGCTGATTATGTGTGTGCGCTGTGGAACCGTGGGGGTATGTATGCATGTCTCTTGTATTGAATCCCATTTGATTGAATATATACCATGCGAAATATAATATAATATAATGGTGCTAAATCTTCCCCTCCCTCCAGTGATCTGCTGCACTGCTGCCTCGGCGGGGGTTTGAACGGAGGCTCGGTCTGTCTTTTTCGTGCCTCAGCTTTGGGTGTCGCTCTCTCTCCCCCTGTGGGATTGCCCTCTGCCTGGTCGGCCCAGTTCCGGCTCCGTCTTGGCTCTAAGCGGGCTTGCCGGTTTTAGCATTTCTTTGTTGGTTGGGTGTAGTTATTGTATATTTAGTTATACATTTGGCATTTTGTTTGATTTGCACGTTTTGATTCATTTTTGGTGTGTTTTGCTTTATTCTTTTAGCCACTGTATTTTAAATAGTATATTGTATTTGAAATTATTAGGCCCATACTTTAATTTTATCCAGTAATGGCATGCCTTCTTCATCGGTATATGTAGTTGGTATGTTTTTTTTTTTTTTTTTTTGTTAAGTTACTTTTGGTTTGGTTGTTTCTAATTAGTATTTTGTTAATAAAATTATTTGTTTAAATGTGAAACACTCTCTGCCCTGGCCTTATTTCATGCAAACCTGTGTGACCTATCTCTTAGTATTATTTCCTAGGGTGAAATTCCCCAGGTGGCATTGTTGGCAACTTATTTAAGTTGTTATTACATATTTAAATAGAATCTCACCCTCGTCCTGCTACACATTGTCCAAGAAAGTTAAGAATTAGGAGTTTAATGCTCAAAATCTTCTGGGGGAGGATCCCCCAGATCCCCACTCATACATTTTATCGTCGAATATTTCTTCAAAATAGTGTTAAAATATCTTCTCGTCTTATTCTAATGACCAAAGTCTTTCATCTCACCCCTAATCTCAGACTTTGTCACCAACTCTTTACAACACAAACTGAAGCCCTTGCTGTTACATACAGTAGGCCTACTGCTTATATTATCTCACCATCTCTATACAAATGTAGACTAAGTAGTGAATGTGTGTTTGTGGGGATGCGTGGTAAGGTCGGCTGGCGTGGCTACAGTGCCAGGGCTGAATTTTTTGGCCCAGTCCGCCCCAGAGAACAGATGTTATCTCCTAAACATTGTGTTTATGTTCTTCTTAAAATTTCTAATGAAGTGGAAGGATAATATGGTTTAATCTGAGTTTCCACTCTTGTCTTGTTTGCTGAACCTATAGATGATGCACTTTTATCACTGTAAGCTTCAGCTGTGACATCTTGTGAAAATGTTGTTAGATAACTGAGTATTCAAGAGTATTAAACCTGCAGTGCAGAACATTTTGCCCACTTAATTACAAAGACTGTCAGTGCATGCTCATGATGTATGCCTGCTTGCCCCAGGCTCATGAGACATTTCCACAGTACCAGCACAACAATCCATGATTTAGGTCAATGTAATAGCTACATAGCTTACTGACGTCCCTACACAAGTGGTTTTTGGTATTTGTCCATTGCCTACTTTTTTTGACTGTAACCCTTTATTTTTTTATCTAGAACATCAAAAATTTTCTTGTCTTAAGTTTTTCCGCCTTAGGCTCTGCCATACTTCTAGTTGCTGTAGCCTACTCCATTGCCCTGATTGCTCCATAGGCATACATATAGAGAGACAGTTGTGTCATCTCATTTTACTGTAATTTCAGTTCAAGTGGCTTGACAGGCATGCATACATACGATGCAACATTGCCAAATCATAACACCAACTATGTAATCATAATGCACATAAATAAACAATAAGAAATTCTCAATAACAAACATTTTGTCCAACAGTGGATCGTGGAGCTCCCTACATGGCTCTGGGTTGCTCCCCCCGCTTCATCTCTGGAAAAACCAGTCATTGCTGGCTGGTGTAAAATGCATCATTAGTGGTGCGCCAGTGCAGGAATGTAACCACAGATACCAGATGTAAAAGCTTTAGTATACTGTGAATACACAGAGAATTACCTGGCTGTGATAGCCTTAATCAGTATGGTTTGAGCTTGTTTGGCGATGGCTTGGATGTAATGGACGCTCATTTATATGTAAAATTATAGACTTGGAAAGAGGCTTAATGCATCCTGAAATCTTAAAAAAAAAATGTAAATGGGCATAAATAATTGGACAAACCAGCCAAAAACATGATGTACAAACGAGGACATTCAAAAATTGTGTGTGCACGCTCTTACATCCACCTGGACTGCTATATTTCATCATTTAATCAATATCCACATTCTACTCCTCCTCCTACTGTTTTCCCTCCGCCCTCTCTCCATCACTTGCTTTTTTCCCGCTACCTTTCCCACCATAATTGATCTTTTTTCCTCCCGCTCCGTCCATCCATCTCACTTTGCCCTTCGTCTGTCTTTTCTCTCAAAACCGAAAAGACTGAAAATTCACTTGCCATCTCTTGATATCTGCCTGAGATAATTGCTTTCTCTTCATCTTTTATTTTTTGCTCTGACTCATTCATCCCTTGTTCTGTCATATTCCTCTGTCATCCTCTCTCTCTCTCTCTCTCTCTCTCATATCTCCATCTCTTTTCCTCTGTCTTCCTGACTCTATCTAAGCCTCCCCTTTCATCTCCTGTCCTGGTGTATATAAGGTAATTGCAGAAGTCTATTCACCGTGTGTGCACTCCATCGCAGCCCTGGCAGATGAAAGCGGTGGGGATTTAGCAGCCGTAACGCGATGGGACTTCAGGGGAATCTTGGCTGTCATTGGCAGAGACAAGGGAACACAGCTTTTCATGTGTTTTTCTCTGTGGAGCGTGTGTAGGTGGAGGATGGGTTTTTTCGGCATGTTTTTACTATTTGTGCTTATGTTTGTTTTTTGGATGTACTCTATTCTCTTCCCTTCATAAAGGAAAATTGCCTCCTTAAAATCCTCCTAAACGTCCTCCTGCGGTATAATGTGTAAATACGTTATATTCAGCCCGCCCTCACCAGAAAAACGGCCGTATTTATGCAGCAGCTCATTACAACGCATATTTACGTATTTGGGGGGGACTTTTTGTAACCTCTGTGGCAGAAGAAGTCAGGTGATGTAGTATAAAGAACGACAAAGTCTGTGTAAGGAGGGTGGTGGGATGGATGGATCAGTGAAGTGAACTTACATACTTATGTCACATGATGTATGTCATGTATTTGAACCTTACAAAGCCCGTTTCCACAAACTCCAGCCACTGTCAGGCTCGTGGCACAGGACATTAAGGAGGGACAGAAACACCTCACTCCTTACTGACCACTACCTGATCCCACATACACACAATGTGCAATACCACAAACTTACCTCCAGTAGGTGCAATATATAACATGGAATAAGTATTCAGTACACCTGTTGCTGGACTGGTACTTTTCATGTAAGTCATTTTGGGACACATGTCAATCGACCTATTTTGTCATTTAGATATGAGTGTGTGTCGCAAAACTTTGCTACACTTTTGTTTTTCATCTGTTTTTTCCGGCTTTATTGCCGAAACACGTGTTCTATGACAGGGTTTTTGGATTAAAGAGCAGCGGACCATGATCCACCCAGCCCAAACAACTGGAGCAGGCACCAAGGCGTGTGCAGTGACCGCCCAGAGGAGAGGAAAGATAGCTGGGATTGGAGTCATGTTGGCCCAGTTTGGACTAAAGGCTGCTTGTAAAGGTCTGGACAAAGTGGTACTCATGTTGGCGAAGCAACGGAAATCAGAGACTGTTGTATCCACATCTTCACAGAGGCTGTGTTCGAAATGGGTTAAACTCCTGTCTCAGAAGGTGGATAGCGAGGCATCCAGTGCTGTTCCAAATGGCTCGAACGATCTCTTCCTGTCGTAAGATGCCTTCAATTTGCCCCCGTAACGGCCAGTTTTGAAAGCAGCATCGATGGTGCTTGATGCTGCCTATTACCCATAAACCAGCGCTGCTGCTGCCATGGTAGCTTTCAAAAACTGGTCAACATGGCAGACAAACACGTCAAATTTGTATACAAATATACGTTTTTAAACGTTTTTAGAAGTTTTCTCGCTTTGATTTTTGAAAAGCTAGCGAGAACTAAACACTGAACTATCATATTAGCCCATGACTGTAACCAAAAAGTTTGTTCAGTATGATTTCTGAGGCGTCTGTTAGGCATTTGGCTATAGCTGATGCTAAGGCTAGAGGTGGTGTGCTGACGTCACATGTTGCCTTAAGCGCTGCCCAAGAAGGCTGTTCGAAATCAATGTAAACAGAGATGCCTTCACTTGAAAGTTATGCCTTCTGAGGCAGCTGTCTTCTACGGTAGCAAGGCAGCGAGGCAACTGCCTTCCGTTTTGAACACAGCCATAGACCTGCTCCATCAACTTCCAGGATCTAGCACTTGGTGGTCCATGTTCAGAACTGTCAGTGCAAGACTCTGGCAATATGAAAGGAGACAGACTCTGTGTTTTACATCGATGATGCTTGGTGCTCAAGATGGACTCTGTGAACCTAATTTTAGACTTTTTAATGTGAAGATGAAACCATATTATCGTCTTGTTGCTGCTGTTTACATTTTCCCCAGAGGCAAATAAAAAAATGCCCTGCAGAATGCTCTGGGTGTATACGTGTATGTATATAGCCTTTGTATATGTAATCAGCAATCTGATTGGTTCATAGTAGTGATATAATGAGCGTATACAATGGCTATGACGTCGAATTCCTTCGCACAGATCTGTATCACTCCACCACGAACAGGGTTTGAGTTATAATCCGAGCTTCATGGGGTTCTCACGCCCCATTTAGCCTACACCTGGTATTAAAATGTGATCTGATACAGATCTGCATTTTACCAGCGGAGATAAATAAATAAATAATGAGAGAGTGAGTGAGAGAGAGAGAGACTTATTACGTGATTCAACATTTCCCTCTCTCACACACGAAAACGCACAAACACACACACAGCAGTCCACTACTTGCCCCAGATGTCTGTGATATTCCAACAAAGTTTAACTTTCAACAGCCTGTTTAAAAGACTATTGCTCATATAGCATAGGGGCTACAGAGAAACAAGAACTGTAAGTCGCTGCACAACAAACGGCAACGTGCAAATAGATATAAATAAATAGTTCTAATAATTCTTGCCTTTGATGTATGTTGCTTAGCACCTGTCATTTGTAGCCTACCAGAAGCCTGGTGGGACTACTTTTTGTATTCATAAAGAAATGTCTGTTGATGAAATAAAGTCAAATTGTAGTGCGTCTGTTAGCCTACCTTCTTTTTGCCATACTTGGTAACCGTTTTATAAAAGCAATAGCTCACTTCAGGCCAAACAACACCCCTTAACTGTGATATAATGAACGTATACCACGGCCTGTTAAGCTATTGCTTAAGTATAAAGCTCATTGTTTTATTTTATTTTATTTATTTTACGTTACCATATATTAATACACATAATCTATCTACAATCTATCTACAATATCTTATCTGTTAAGTTCTGTGTGTGTAGCATGATGAGACTACAAACTTGCATTTCATTATTTTGGTGAACTGGAACACCGAATGTGAGCCAAGCTTTATCACCCAACACCAGCCGACATCAAAATGTATTCAGAAAGAATGTGAAGCACATGTTGCCATTGGGTCAGTACTGTTGAATACTGAAACCAGCCATGCTTTAAATAAATGCAGGAGCCTGCGTTGGTGAAAGCATGTTTCAGGGACCAGTGAGATGTGAAATACTACCCAGGAAGTCCAGTTTGACTAACAGATCTGTGAATTAGAAGGCTTATCAAATGCCAGAACAATACGCAGTCATTTATAATAGATTTTACAACTCTGAAAAGTTATTAGTTTTTGCAACAATGATCAGGTAAACAGTAAAAATATAGCTTTCACAGCCAGTGTACACACTGTAAAGATGTTAGCTGCGAGCTAGCAACCTATGCACTAATCATGTGTTTGTGCGAGTGCGTGTGACAGCAAAGCCTCTGACTGATCTCAGACCTCACCAGGAATAGATTTTTCTTTAGATGTTCATAAATCCTCTGCAACATTTTTAACTTGCATGGTTGCACGTTCACCTCACTTTGTGCAACAAAGTGAATCTCTGTTTATCCATCGCATCTTCTATTGACTTTGTATGCACCTTTAAAATTCTCTTCACATTCAGTCTTAACACACCGTGATTGGTCTAGCTGAATGGGAATAAGTCCCTGCAGCCAAGCTTGTGGAAAGTCCTCACAGAAGAGTGGAGGCTGTTAAAACAATATACTAATGCCTAAAGTTTCAGAATAAGGTGTTCAACAATCTCATATGGTTTTAATGTTTGGGTGTCAACATACTTTTGCTTTAATCTCAGAAAACGCCCCCCCTCTTGCTATGCTTTCATTTACTCTGCCTACACATGCTGAGGGCAACAAGTTCATAATCCTTCCCTGTGCACTGCCAAACAGCATTCTGGGAAATACAGGAAGCCACAAACTGAGGCAGACAAGGCAGACTGAATGAACTTGATGCACTCTCACGTATTACAGTGTTGGTGGATTTTCCTTTCAGTGACTCTGGACCAGTTTTGGCAGGCAGGTCAGCATGTCCTACAAGGAGCAGAGGTTGTAGCTTGCATAATTCGCTGTGGTTAGCTTGTTAGCGTGAGATAGAGCTTGACATTTATGGCCATACTCCACAGAGCCTGAATGGATGCTTTCAGTTAGATTATTTTTTAGTCTGCCTCCAGAGTAATTTTTTGTTTTGGTTGATGCTGCTCCAAACAAGATGGCATTGGATTCAGGAGTCCTTTGTAGACCAAAGGACATGTAAATCATGTCCTTTGGTCATCATGTAAATCAATAGAACATAAGGCAAGAAAACCCCACTATGAAGTGTGGCAGTTATAATAACGTAATGAATACTTCATTAAAATAAAGGAAAAGAAAAGATTGAAGACAGGTCAATTTCAAAAATGGAACCAATAGAATTCCACATGTTAAGGGACTAAAAATATAGTACAGAGGTGGTACAACTTGTTCCACGATTAATATGGTGGTTAACTATTAGCTAAGTCAACACTGGTGTAATGATGGTGATCTAATTAACACCTTAATATATTAATGGAATAATAATGTTTGTGATTGCCACCACCTTAGAAGTAGGATTAGAATTTTTTTTAATATTCCAGCAGCCACTCTGTTTTTGAATAACAAGACACTAAATAAAATTGAACTTGAATCATAATGCAGGCCTACTTTGTATGATATAGGCCTATTCAACTTTTAAAAAACTCTTAACATGCAGACATAAGTGAAGGAGGAAATGACATGCACACACATGGGTAATTTGTGTAGCCCAACCCTCTGACCTTCCTGAGTCCCTGAGTCAGCTGTTAACGCTTGAACACCTTTTGGAATTGAGAGTAGCCTACTGAAGACTAGTTATCGAGTAGAGAGGTTGAGGTTAGTAGTTAGCTAAAGGTAAGGCAATGGTAGAAATAGAGAGCTAAACTGATGGGGAAACAGTTAGCTAAATGATGTCCTAAAAGTAATGGCAGTTGAAATTGTTAGCCAAATCTATCGGATTAATAAATGGATTAACAATTTAAAGTGTTAAAGTAATGGATAAACAGTTGAAATGGTTAGCTTAAAGTAACCTAATGGATAAACAGTGAAAATTGTTAGCTAAAAATTGGCTAAACGTAATGAATGAACAGCTGAAATGATTAGCTTAAAGTAACCTAATGGATAAACAGAAATAGCTAAACCAGATCAGAGAAATGGTTGAAAGACTTTGCTAAACATATTAAACTGTTAAAATGGCTAACTTAAAGTCATGAATAAATGGTTACAATGTCCAGCTCAAGACAAGGAGACAATTAATGCTGAACAGTACAACCAACACTGTATTTGGTTTGATGAAATGGGGGGGTGGTCTTGTATAAACGTTTAAAGCTGTTTTACCAGTTTTATCCTCTTTTTAAAAACTTTTAAGAAATATGCACAATACCTGCAATATCCTTATTATTTTCATTTATTTCACAAAACATGTAGATAAACATGTAGACTCCAAATTCAGTGTGACTTTAATTTGCCATAATGCAAAACCTCATCATTTTAATCCATTTACATTCTTTATCCTCCTCAGTCCTTTTTTAGCCTTGATGCCCTAATTGGCTGCTGTGCAGACTCCTTCCCATCTCATGGTGTTTTTATAAACCACATGCACACATAGAAACACACACACACATGAGGACATGCATGCTGTTCCAGTGGGCACATATTAATTGCCTTCTGCAGCCAGAGAAATTGATGAGGAATATGGAGTGCTATTCTTGTCCTGCACTAAAGAAGACGAAGTTGGAGTGGATGAAATGAACTCATCAATAGCTCCTTGTGCACAGTAAAAATCTGGTTATAGATTTCATTATAAATCATCAGTAAGAGGAAAGTCATAGATGGATGCCTGCTCATCTCTTTCCTGCTTATTTCTGTCTGTCTCTTGCCTTTTTCTTTTTCTGGGTTATATGTCATTAGGTAAATGTTTTTTGTTTTGTTTTGTCTCTTTTTTTCTGTCTCTCCTTGTGTCTGTATTTTTTAATCTTTTGGACCTTCTTTCTTTCTGCCATTCTTATTTTTCCTTTTTTCTTTCTTTGTTTTATTTTTGTCTCATTTTGTCAATATTTTTTCTCTTTTTTTCGGTCTCTTTCTTTCTGTATTGTCTTTATTTATTTATTGGTCTGTATTTTTTTTCTTTCTATCTTTTTTTTAGTCTTTTTTATGTCTTGTCTGATTTAATGTTTTTCTGTCTTTATTTTTCTTCTTTCTTGCTGTCTTTCTGTCATATTTTGTCATATTTTCTGCCTCATTGCCTTTCTTTCTGGTTTTCTGTTTCTTTCTGTCTTTTTTCATTGTCTTTCTTTCCAATTGTTTAGCTTTTGTGAAAAAGGGTCATATCTACAGTTCTCCTCTTTCTCTGTTTCTATAACCGTTTATTTCTTCTCTTTTTTTACTTTCCCTTTCCGTCTTTGCTTCCCTCCTAATTCCAGCTGTTTTCCTCGTGAACAAAACAGAAACCAAAGCGAATTTATTAACCTTCTCTTTCCCTCCCTCTCAGTAGAGGTCACAGCTATTACTGGTGATTGAGTGACATAAAAAAATTCTCACACTCGCCCAGTGAACACTTCAGATTTCCCATCAATGTTAACATGCCCCCAGAGAATCATTAATATGAGCACTCGAGTGTGTAAGTACAGTACGTGTGTGTGCTTCTCATCTTTCTCACATGATCATACATTTACACTTTAGCCATTTAGCTGACACTTTAATCCACATTGACTCTTCATGACAGAGTGGATGGGAAAGTCGTCCTCACCATTGTCTTTCTCAAGGACACTGGGATAGGCAGCTGATGGAAACTCACACTGACTAAAACACACGTGGGCATGATGGAGTATCACTGTGGCTGTTTATACTTATATACTTATATATGTTTATTTGACAGGGATAGTGCACATTAATTAACTGTAAAATAACTGTAAATGAGGGCCAGTTATTATGAGGGCAACCTAAAATAAATATTTAAAATTACATAAAATGACTTATAACAGTCCACAAGTAATAACAATATATACAAAATAGTAGTAAGCAGGGGCGTTTCCAGGCTCTTGAAACATTGGGGGCTTAGCCAGAAATCTTTGATGTTTTAACCCCCCACCCCCCACTGCCGCCTACCCAAAGTAGGTCTATAAAGCAACAGTAAATTATATATGTAGCCTACATTTATTATGAATTTTATAATTACTACTGATAATGATAATAATTAACACTGATAATATTCAACTGTGGGGTCTGGGTGTCCTCCCCCTGAAAAATTTGGGCTTTAAAGCCCCCCTCCAGCCAGTTTTAACTGCCGTTTTTGGTTAACGTTCTTTCTCAAACAGAGAATGAGGGTGCGGTCAATAGTCGGACGTAATACACTACCATGACAACCAAAACTGACCGGCTGGAGTGTTCACTAATGATGTGCTGTGTTAACATCACTACACTGTAAAGTTTAGTACACTTTACTGTCTGGCAGGAGTAGCTATTACTTACCCATGATAGAAACTAATGTGCGGGTATCAGCTGTTATCAATCATACAATTGATGGTCCTGTCATGGACCGCACACGATAACTCCTAGTACGTTTTATTCTGCGCTTACTTTACCGCGGGGATGTGGTGGGTGTCTCCGCCGATGCATTGGTAAAACGGCCGTCAGTAAAATGCGTGTTGCAGACTGTAAATAAGACAGTGGCAGGTGAAAGTGCGACGCGTTTTCGTTTTCGTCATCTGTCCTCCAACACCGCACGCACAAATGCCATAATGAAAATGAACAGCACACTAAACCAAGAGGAGGAAACTAAAAAATAAAATGAAGACCCTCTGTTAGCCAACTTTCTGCAATAACTATGCAGGCTAACTACACCTGGATAACTTAACTTCATTAACTTAGCTAACTAAACTAGAGGGGGGCTAATAAGAGATGTGATTGGGCCAGCCCAATGTCAGTATAGGGATGATGCTTTATTAGCGGATCGTTTTTTAAAAAACAGTTAGGCCAATATAAATAAAAAATTTGACTACTCAACGAGAGGAGCGCACTGCTCTTCATCAGAGAAAGAAAACCGAAACTGAAAATACTTGTGATCAGACAGAAATATCACCACAATTCCACACTAATGTTCACTTCAGCACTTCTAATAAAGTGCAGATCACAGATCCACTTTAAAGGGAATGAAGCATCCTGGAGCAGAGAGATAGTCAAACAGAGCAAAGTGTCTCTGAGCGAGTGGGAGAGAGACAGCAGGACACAGCGCGACAGGTGTCTGCGTCGCGGTGTGTCGTGATGTTCTCTCACTACTTTGGGCGACTGTTAACCGTTTGTGTAGCTATAGGCCTACACTGACTAGACATTGACCGACAACATTTATATTTAATTGTATTTATTAAAATTTTGTCAGGGACAATTCAGAAGTCGCGGATAATAATAATATAATAATAATCCTTATTTGTAGAGCACTTTTCAAAAACATAATAATCCCTGAAGCTGTGAGCATTGCTCTCTCTCTCTCTCTCTCTCTCTCTCTCTATCCTCTCGTGCTCATTCTAAACGCAGGCGGGCTGAGTAACGGTAAAGAAAATGTAGCAATATTATTGCGAGTAGTCTCTGCTCTTTGAAGGCCTGCGAGACAGGCTGCATCATGAAGATTATTGCATATTAACATGGAAAATATTTTTGTTGTTGTTGTTGAGTTACATTCAGGGCTACGGTCAAAACATCCGGGGCAATCTGCAAACAAGCAACAAATCTCAGTAGGTAGTCAGTAGTCTAATGTGCACATATCTATATCAATTAGCCACTTCTTAAGCTGACCAGTAAAAGAATAAGTATTTGCTTCTCTTATCAGCATTGGCAATAGATTCCATTATTTAGATGCTGTTACAGAGAACGCTGACTGACTAAAAGCACGGTTCTTCTACCGTTCTTCGAGTGGGAATGATACAATCCCCTCTTGTGATACCTCTGGTACCATGAGTGCCTGCTCTCTGCATAACAAATCTCTTCAGTGGAGGTTGGGCAGTGCTGTGCAATATCTTATAAACTAGACTGAGGTTACAATAATTGATCAAGTTTTCCCAACTTAGAAGCCAATGGGTATTTAAGATTTGAAAGGTGTGAAAACTATTAGGTTTCTAATCTAAAACTTTGATATGTATGTATGTTTAAAAAGACTTTCAAGTGGCTTCATTGTGGATTTGTTAGCCTGTGCCCAGCTTGTCAAACAATATAAAATGTGGGATAATCATGGCATTCATATATATCATAGCAGTTTCAAAGCTGAGTGATTGCCTAACAAATCTAAAGTTACTTAAATTAAATCTAACTCGTTTGCACATAATTTTTACATGAGTTCTAAAAGAGAGATTCAAATCAATCCAGACACCCAGATACTTGGATTCAGTCACAACGTGCAAATTTTAACGTGATATTATTATGTCTGGGTCTGGAGTGCTACATGGTTGCTTTGAAAAGAACATGCTAGAATATGCTATAACATTTAACATAAGACATGATCTGTCAAGCCATGTTGTAATGTAGTTCATTGCACTGGTCAGTTTTGAAGCAGCTTGCTGCTTTGTGCTGCTGTGTACATAAATAACAGCATCATCAGCATATAATGGATGGATTTCTACATCGGGACAAACCAAGGGCAAATCATTAACATGAAGACTGAACAACAGTGGCCCAAGTATAGATCCTTGCGGAACACCAGTATAAATTGTATAAGCAGTGGATTTATGATTTTGAACCTTTACATAATGTGTATATGAAAGAGGTTTAAATAATTTTCTTTGCATTTTATTGAAGGTTTTTCCAGACATCTGGCATTAAAGGTGTAGTTTGACATTTTAGGAAGTGCACCGATTCATTTTCTTGTGAAGAAGCTGTCTTCTCATATCTGTGCGGTAAATATGTAGCTGAAGCCAGCAGCAGCTTAGTTTAGCTCAGCATAATGAATGGAAACAGGGAAACAGCTAGACTGTCCAAAGATAATATAATTACCAGCTGCATACCAGCAACTCTAAACCTCATTAATTAACATGTTCTCATTTGTTTAATCCGTACAAAAACATTTATATGAAGTGCTGCAGGACGTTCTCCAACACAAACATTTTAAAGGCAAGGCAATTTTGTTTATATAGCACATTTCATTTAAACTAAATGTTATGTGCATTGCATTAAAATTCTCACTGCAACAAGTTACATGTATAGAAGAATATAATAAATAAATAGAAGAAAATGCAACAGTAACAAGAAAAAGAAGACAGGATTGTTAAACTTGTTAAGAGTCTTTAGGCTAGGAGGCTCATATGCATAATTCATGAAAGTTTATTCATCTTTAATATATTCATTTTCCTGGGAGGGATAAAAGCTTGAAATCTTAAATGATTTTCTTTATAGAGAAATAACATTGTTTGTGTTGGCCTAAGGTTATATAACAAGGTTTCCTTTTGTCTCTGCAGACAGTTTGAAAAGGAGTGAATGTGAGTTTTTTGTCCAATTGGTTTTGTATGCACACACTATATGGCCAAATGTATGCAGACAGTGTATTTCCAGGAACTGCAGTAGAGTTTGATCTCAGAAAATGATTGGTGATGGAAAATGTATAGTTAGAATTTGGGCTTTCTTTGCATCTGCTGGTCATGAATGCTCGCCAAAGTTGATGTGCAGACTCTTATGTAATTCACTGTCCCTAGCAAGTAGCCTAATGTGTGTGTGTGTGTGTGTGTGTGTGTGTGTTTTAACAGCTGTGCCAGCAGCCCCGGTGAATGTATCGGTGACCCAGCTGAGGGCACATTCGGCCATGGTGACATGGAACGTCCCTCAGGGAGACACTGTCATTGGATACGCCATCTCACAGCAGGTACAGTACAGCAGCCTCGTATCATCACTGTGTGTGTGTGTGTGTTAATGTTTACTATGAGCATGCATGGCATCTGAGCTCAAACATTGATTTTCCTTAATTGGTTTAATCCTCAAAAAGCTTGAAAAATAATTAGTCAGACTGCTCATTAAACCTGATCTAACCCTTTCTCCCTCTGTGCTCTCATTTGGTTAAAGCCAATTACTTTTGAAGGGATATACAGTAAATTATGATTTGAGTGCCCAGAAAACTTGGATCGCTGCCCTGCTTAGGACTAGAAAACAGCTTTTCCAAAGTTGAGTTATGTCGTATTTGGGATCGCCATTATCTGTTGAGGAGTGGATACTTTTATTTTTTTCTCCTTCCCCCTGCTGTCCACAAAGGTTTTTAAAGCGCTGCGTCATTCATGAGGCCAGTAGGCAGTCAGCATTTTGCCCAAAGACACTTTGAGTCACAAGGGGTGTCTCCTCTAAAAGTTTGAAAATGTCAGGGGATGAAAGGGGAATTTGCTCATAAACATTTAACTTGTTGGAAGGCTAGCTGTCTGCTGGTTGGCTTAGGTAGTTTTTAATAAAAAACTAATCTCCTGATTACAAATGATTCCATCCAAAAGAAGACCTGGAACTTTCCAAGTGTCTAATTAGTAAGAAAGGTAGACACATGTTGGATATGGATGGTAGAAATGTAGCTAGGAAAATAAGTGGAGAGAACATAGTGTAATGGACCAGTGGCCTCCAACTTAAATGTGAGATATGTGGGAGATGGATTATCTCGGCAAAGGAGAAGTACTCACTAAGACAGATTTTGACAGATTTGTGAAAAATCCATCCATCCATCCATCGTCAATCGTTGATCCTGCGTACAGGGTCGCGGAAACTATTTTAACATCTTATCAATTGTTTTCATCTTCGACCTCTCTGCCCGCTTGCTAACTGGTTGTTACCACTCTCGATAGCAACATGTACTGTTTACATATTACAGCTGACTCAATATGTTGGTTTTTTTTTAATCAAAACATAATTTCTAATATTTAAAACTACAAAATCTTTCTACATTCACCCCAGCAAAGTAACTGTTCCCTGGGTTAGAAGCAGTGTTATAAGTGTTATAAGCAGTGTTGTATTGTATTACTAGTTACTTATTATTCCTTAAAAAAGTTACTTTAAAGTAAATTACTTTACTTATTACTAGGTTTTAAAAGTAAGTAGTTACGTTAGGCTACTATACTACTTTTACTTGTTTGCGGTTGAAAGTTTACAACAGACGACAATGTTAAAGAATGCCTTCGTCCCTCGTTCTCTATTCTTCCTTTAGCTTTTCGGCTAACGGCCCACTAGAACAACATATAGTCTGGCTTCTCGACTTAAACTGCCGCTGACCTGCAGTGCAGTTGCGCTTTCATGTCAAGGACAACAAAATTGCTTTTTTAACGCAGCTTTACTTGGATTAGTAACTGCAACAATATTACTGCTATGGAAAAGAGTAATCCGCTACACTACTACTTACTGGGAACAGTAATAATATTAGTGCCCAACACTGGGTACAAGTGGCCCTTGTTAAGATGAATCACTAGACATTTCACATCCTTCACATTTATCACCACATCTTGTCCGTCTCACATCTCCTGACATCCAGCCTGCTGCTCAGTGTGCTTCATTCTAATCAGTTTTTACCACCCACAGTTTGGCGAAGAGAGAATCAGACATTAGCTGAGCTCTGAGGGGGAGTTGTCTCCATTAGTGGAAATTATTTGGCTGGGACTCGTCTCACAGGAGGAGCATTGGCGGCGGCGGCGATGCCAAACAACTTCTTTTTTTTGAAAGTCACTTCACATCTGACTAAGAATCCATCAATGTCGTGAAATTTTGAAGAAAACAGAGAAATTGGATGTAAAACATCTCCTGCCACAACCTCAAGACCACTTATGTAAACCATACTCAAATATTAATAGAGGAGGTGATGGGAGCAGGTAGATGCAGTGGGTACCCATGCAGGAGGTTTTATCTTCTGAGCTCTTTCTTTTTCTTCGATTAGTCATCAAACGTTGCTCCGGATGAGGATGAAAATGTGCAAAAGGGCAAAAAATCTAAAGAAATGCAGTTATATAAAGGTGCTGCGCTGCAACAATGATCCTATGTCAGGCTTCAGGCATGATCTAGACCCACATACTGTCTGCTTTAGGAGATTATTTCATATACACTATCTTTCAGTAACAAGCTGAGCCTTCTGTTTGTGAAGGAGAAGCAGGACGAGTGAATCCGCTCAGACAAAAGAGTTTCTTCACTCATCTGAAGTTGTTCCAAATCCCAGAGCTCCGGCTGCCGAGATTCACACATTACGCAACAGCGCTTTCAAACACACACACACACACGCACACAGAAGACCCAATTTCAGATTGTATATCTGACAAGCACATACTCCTAATAATCCTTATTCTGATTCATAAATCCCAGAGTCTCCCAAACACAAAGCTAATTGATGATTGATGTGTATATGTGGGTGGAATGTTAATCAAATAAATCCATGCTGCGCCTGCAGATAGTGTCTTTTTTAAACTGTAGGTGTATTCTGAGGTTTCTTAAAATGCTACTAGAAGAAAACTGCCAGCCTGTGACAAAAAGAGAGAAGAGATTTGTTTATTTGCTACACTTCACTGAAATGCATTAGGCTGCTGACTTAAAAATAGCTCTGCAACCAAACGTTGTCTTCACCTGCAGGCCTCAGGTTCAGTCCTCCCTGAATTAACAATTTACTGAGGTTGCACCCTTTTTTAAAGGTCTCTCAGGCATCAGCATGAAACGTAACCAACCAAGCTGAAAGCTAAATCAGTTTAACTGAAAGTAAAGCTGGGTGAATTCTTGTTTTTTCATGTCTCGCAATACCAATCTTTTCTTTGTATAAAGTGTCATGAACACTTGTACAGCCATGGGAATCAAGCATCCTGCAAAATGTTTCATTTATGTTGGCCGAAAAAACACTTGTCTCATTACTATTCACCTTCCTGGACACTGTGTATGACTGACATTGCATGAAATGTAATGTTTA